>NW_022741034.1:870737-878823 GCF_011630105.1 Anneissia japonica
CCTTAGCATACCTGCTTGGTTTAGTTTTGCTCTTTCTGTAAGTCAGGGATTTGACAGTCTGTTTGATCGAGATAACAACTTTTGAACTTGGTTAATGGTCTGTGTTCTTTATCAATAGCTACTGAATTGGGCTACTTATATACCATCATCCCTTAAAGCAGTTTCCTGAAAATTTTCTTTAAATATCTTTGCAACCTGTGTTTGAATATTAAAGGGGCTCTGTGTAAAAGCATTCTTCAGTTGGAATACATGTAATGATTGTAGATAAGGAGATGATTTATAATCTAATGCATCATTAATATAGCATGATGTCATTGTTTGGTATCAGGCTTCCTAAATTGATATCCAGGATTCTCTTTCCCAGTTCCTTCCATTCTTCCCATTATTTTAACTTTGATCGATTGTTTATTAGATGTTGGTCACTGGAGTTGACTATATGTATGTTATTAATAATACTGTCAGATGATAACATCTAACAATAATGAAGCTTGGTACTTGGTACAAACGAACGATCACTTCCTGTACCTTTCTGTCCTTGCATACAATGTGCACATGCACATAAAGATTATGGAATGAAAGTACAGTGTTTGGAAGGATTTGCCAACTGAGGGGTCCAAAATATGCAATGCAACCATCTGAACCAAGGGGGCCGACTAAAGCCTCGGTCAGGGTCCCGGAATATAAAAAATAACTTGTAGGGTTCACAGGAAAAATTTTTGGCTCAAATTATGCTTTTCGATCACAAATAAAACAATTTAATTTTTAAAGATAATATAAGTTATTTTCCTCTTGCCATATTGGCCTTTATTTGTGGCAACAGGGCGTTCTCTGTAGCTGCCCCAAAGTTGTGGAATTCATTACCGGCTGATTTTCATGATGCGCCTTCACTCCTTGTATTTAAAAAGAATTTGAAGGCTTATCTCTTCAATCTTTATTAACTTTCTCATGGTTAATAATTCTCATTTATTTGTTAATCTCTGTAGTTAAATTTCTGTAGTTAAGTTGTTTTGTAGTCAAGTTTTTTTCCCCTGAAAAGTTGCACCTCCTTACTTGAGGTAGCGCCGCCAACTTAGCAGTGCACGGTAGGGGAGCCATAGGCTTATCCTTGGTGGAAGCTACCGGAGCCCAGCAAACTGACGCCGAGGTACTTGCGTGTTCACAGTAGTTATGGCGACGCTATCTCAAAATCGGGGGTGCGCACTCCCCCTTCGCGTTCTTTTGTCTTTGTTTCTTGTGGCTTCAAAAGCGCCTTGAGACGGTTTTCTGTGGAAGGCGCTATATAAATATACGACCATTGAACATTGACCATTGTTGGAGTTATAATGATAATTGCTTTCTAGTTATAATTTTTAATTAGCCTTCCCAAAGGATCGAAGCAACAGTTTTTTGTTTTTGATATGTGTGTGAATATGCTGATTGGTCATTTGCATAATTAATATTTCATTGATCGGGGCCGGGGGAGTGGGATGGGCAAATTCCCTTCCGCTGGTGTTACAACTGTGTCTATGGAAAAATCTGAAAAAAATTCTCAAGTATTTAATGGACATTTCTAGAGTGCCAATCAAACTTACCAACTGACCAATGAGAATAGGGCTAGGAATATGTTTTTCAGGACGTTAGCAACAATATCCAAGGGCAGGGCTTTAGTGGAAAGGTCCATGAAAACATTGAACTAGCGATCGCCCTAATTTTTGGAGGTTTATAAAAAATGCTATCAAACAAAGTGGTGATAATAGTTTCCTCTGCTTTTCTGTTTTTGTTATCTTTAGGCTATTTTATGGGTTATGTTTTGGGATTTTAATTGTCTTGTAAATATTTCTATGTTTACGTCAACCACCTTGACCAATTTTTAAAGTGAATATGCACTATATAGATCATATTTATTATCCTTGCCAGAGGATATATATTTTCAGTCGTGTAAGTTTGTGTGTGTGTGTGTGTGTGTGTGTGTATCACGTTTTCGTGTGCGTATGTGTTTTGTGTTCAAAATATCTCAAAAACAGCTGCACAGATCTAAATGAAAGTTACAGAGAGAATTAGGTACGATCCAATAAAGGAATTATTTAATTTTGGTGTCCCAGACGTAAATATCTCTAAAAATAAGTAAGTTTGTGTTTGTGTGTGTGTGTGTGTCACATTTTCGTGAGTGTGTTCCAAATATCTAAAAAACAGCTGCAGAAATCTAAATCAAAGTTACAAAGAGTGTTAGGTACTATCCAATGAAGAAATTATTAAATTTTGGTGACCATTTAAAAGAAAACGTCCTAGACCAGATATTTCAAAAACTAATCAACTGAACTGAATGAAACTTTCGTGAAAGTTTAACCAAGTTACAAGGAAGAAATATTAAGTGTGACTATCTAAAGTTGGTTGTGAATTTCAGGGTCATTTAAAATTTGCTAAAGTTGCAGACCTAAGTATCTCTAAAAATAATCAATGGATCCAAATGACACTATCTATAATAGTTTGTTGTGTTTCAATGAAGAAATGTTTAAATTTTGGTGACCATCTGGAGTAGGGTGTAGATATGAGACCATTTGTCTCAGACCAGATATCCAAAAACTAATCTACTGAATGAAACTTTTGTGAAGATTTTACCAAATTACAGGGAAGAAATTATTAAGTTATTGACACCCTGCAGGTTGTGTCCTTCGCTGACGATAGTATTTTGTTTTACTCAAATCACAATATTTTGTTCAATACCGTTAATGAAGAATTAGATAAACTTAATTATTGGTTCCTTGCAAATAAACTCTTGATTACTACTCAAAAATTATAGTTTGTTTCATCCACGGCAAAAAAAACTTGATCTTTATCATTTTGATATTTATTTAAATGGAAATAATATTGGGAGTGATCATTAATTTAATTTGGAAAACTCATCAGAATTATACATCAAATAAGGTATCAAAATCGATTGGTCTAATTAATAGATTTCAGCATACATTGTATAATTCCCTTGTTCTTCCTTATTTACAATTTTGTAATTTAATGTGGGCAAGTGATTACTTTTCAAATTTAAATAGATTAATTAAGCTACAAAAAAGGGCTGTTAGATTTATTTGCTTGGCATCCTTTTCATCTCATTCTGAACCTTTGTTTAAGAAACTAGGTATTTTAAAGATCACAGATATCCATAAAATCCAAGTAGCCTCTTTTATAATTCAATATACAAACGGTCAACTCCCACTTTCTATTGTAAATATTTTCCATCATCGAAAGAGTGGGCATAACTATAATTTAAAGAAGACTAATGATTTATACGTTCCGTTTGTTAGATTGAGAAGTAGTCAATTTTGTATTACAGTGTTTGGACCTACCTTATGGAATGACATGAATGATGAAAAACTTACTTTTAGAAAACACATAAAAAAATATTATTTGGATAGCTATATAGGTTAATTTATCGTTGTGTGTGTATGTACTGTCTCTTATAGTGTGTTCAACAGCTGTCTCTTATACACATCTAGATGTGTATAAGAGACAGATGTATATGTATATATAAAGCACTGCAGGTATTCTTTTTGTGTATTGTTTGTGGGGGTGGGGGAATGTGTGTGTATGTACGTTTGGTATTGAAATTATTGTGATTTTTCTATTTTGTACTTTTTTTGTACGGGTCAATTGAGACAAGCCTCTACAACTTGATCCTTATCAATGGAATTATGTTATTTAAATTTAATGATTTTTGTTATGTTTTTCCATTGATTGAATAAATGTATATTGAATTGAAAGAATTGAATTGAAGTGTTCAAAGCAGTGAACATTTGAATACAGTCACAGAAATGCAAATATGTTGTAATGTTATGTTGCCTTGTTGTGTTGACTAGCCTTCAGTATCTCTCGGGTTCTCCTGGTTCTGTTGAGTAAAGCCAACCTCTCAAAAGACTCCAAAAGTGTAGGAGTATAACAGCAGTGCCTTGAAATAGTGTTGAATGATAGGAAAGTACCACCACTGCCGATTAAGCCGAGAAGTGTCAGTCATGAGCAGATATTCTGTGCCGCCTCAGGCACCCCCTCTCTGAAAATAAACTGCTATTTACACTATCTCAAATTGTAACCTCTTTCAGTTCCATTTATGAAATATTATACACACACTGACAGTCACTCATTTAATCCTTCATTCATACAGTCATTCATTCATTCAATCAATCAATGCTATTTTAAGCAGTGAACAAGAAAATTCATTTGAATACCGACAGAGAAATGCTGAAACGATTTTAAGTTTTCTGGTTTTCGGTACCTCTTCAATTGCCATTATCTCAACATTTTATCTCACTCAGTTTCATTCATGAATAATTTACACAGACACTGAAAAAATTCGTACAGATTAACAAAAAAAATTTATTTCGACCTTTAACAATCTTCGATAATCAAGTTATTAGGCAATATCAACTTTCATTGGTTAACTACTAACTATACTAGATGGGTATATTATTGTGGCTTCAGAAATATTTGTATCAACCAGTGCATACCTCTTCCACCAATATTATCCTCTCAGAAAACTATTTGGTTTTACACTGATCACTCTGCTTTTAATGGCAATAATTATTGTTTTATCGCATCAATAAATTATTGCTAAAGTTAATTTATTTTCTCCATGATATTATCTTGATTATTTGTGGAAAATACAATAACAGCCAAAAATATAAGTTCTATTTTCCATAATCTGCTTGAAAAAATATAGATATTTAAAAGATACACAAGTAAGTTATACGCAGATGCTCGAAGGTAGTAAGGTATGTTAAGAATCCGCACCTTCCACTTCTAGATAAGCTCTGGGCTCCACTACCGAGCACTGCGAAAGGAACAACGCTGCATCACATAAGGAGGAGCACTATCATTTCAGCACTATGGCAGTCAATCTTTGAAATTTTACTTGTCAAACATTTTAATACGCCGTTTGTTATTCTTATTAGAATTTTATTTGTAGTTATGGGGGGAACAAACTTCTTGCTGATGACCAGTACTGAGTGTATCTTTAATATTTTAAGATGCATGTATTTTTATGATAAAGCTATGCTTTTAATTACAATAATCATGAAAACAATTAACTAACTTATAAAGTGTCTAATGTAATAGCTCTTATACATTTTTATATATGAACTTATGAACCTCATTATTGGATTGGGCTTCATGCCCTCAATCATTGAATTAAAACTGTCATTAAAGATTTAATTAACGGTTGCTTATTATATGGATACATTGTTTACTTGCTATACACAACCCGAATACTGTATCTTAAATTGCGTAAAGCAGAAAACCAGAGAAAGAACAGTAATTAAAATCAAGATACTCGTCCAACCCAGCCAGAGGCTCAATCCAAACTTTGTCATTGAATTGTAAATTCAGAACAACAACATTAGTGTAGGGCTTTCCTGATAGGCCAATGCCAGCTGTCATCATCTCACCATTCTTCATGATGTTGGTTCGTACATGAACATTCTGATCCGTTATCTGAGATATGAAACTGAATACATACGTGCCAGGGATTTTGCATACAAATTTGCCAGTTGCAGCATTGTAGTGCTCACCAACATTTGTTAGAATGTTATTGTATTTTATAGGACCAGTGTGTATTGTGCTCCCATTGGTGTGTTCAGCGGAGAATGCTGACATTTGTTGTGTCTCACTGCTGCTGGGTCCTGGAGAGCCTTGTAGTCCCTTATAACCTCGAGGTCCTCTATTTCCTTTTGGCCCTGGAGGTCCTGGATATCCGCTGTGACCTTTCGGTCCTGGAAGCCCATTCGCGTTAAGCCCTGGAAGCCCTATGTTACCTTTCATCCCATCCCGTCCTGGATATCCCATTTCACCTTTAATTCCTGGAAAACCTCTGCCTCCTTTTTCTCCTTTGAATGCTTCTAGAATGCTTGGAAGCTCTGTTTTACCTGGAGGCCCTCGCTCACCTTTTGGTCCCGATCGTCCTTGCTCACCTTTAAACCCATTTCGTCCTGGAAACCCGCTAGTACCTTTGAATCCTCTGTCACCTTTCTGCCCCTTTTCACCCAGAAATCCTTCAGTGGGAAACCATGGATCACCTTTGGGCCCTTGAGGCCCTGTTTCTCCTGGAAGCCCAATATTACCTGTTTCTCCAGGAGGCCCCACCAAGCCTTTGATTCCAGGTGGACCTTGAACACCAGACTCGCCTTTCTGGCCTGTGATTCCATCAAATCCATCAGAGCCTCTGTCACCTTTTGGGCCAGGATTACCTGTATTACCAGGATTGCCTGGGTTACCAGGGTTGCCAGGGTTACCAGGGAGTGCAGTGCAGCAGTCTTTGCAAAGGTTCTCAGCAAGTGTTTGCGCAAATGAGTTTGAAATAGTTGCCAGGACAATCATGATGTTTAGCAACATCTTGAACCTAAAAAAAGATGGTAAATTAAATATCCATACTAATATTTTTGCTAATTATTTGTTAAAATTGTGTTGAGTTATATAGTATATCAATATTATATTTTGAGGCAGTATATGTTTATATTGCTCTTTGTTATTTTAATTTAAACTGCTCCCCATCTCCCTACCAAATATTTACGCTGTAAAATTTTGTGATTACATTTTCAATATTCTTTTGGACTTATTTATTTTGAATTAACTATTTTAGTGAAGTGATCAAGCTATAAACAGTATCTTGTAGGTTGCAGCTAGAAAACCATAATAGATAATGTTCAAATTATGCTTGCTGCGTGCACCACAGAGTGGTGTATCTAGAAGTCTTGAAATGAGGGGAGCTGATGAGGGTTGCGAAGGTGAAGTGGGTGAGTCGATGATCAGTTGAGAGGCGCTAACTCTCAAAATAAGGTGATTTTAGGTGATTTTTAACTACTTGCAAGTTATTTTTCACAAAACTTTTAAGGAAGGTTTTCATTGAAGGGCTATTCATGTTTAGTTTATAACATCATTTGTCTTAGTGGCTGCTGGGGAGGGTGTTTATGGTCACCCAGCAGCAAGAAAAACCAATAGCTGAACAAAGGGCAGATGAGCTCCTCGGAGTCAACGGCCAACCATTAATTAGTTTAAGGAATAGGAGTAGTTTAGTCTCATTGTTATTATTGTTGTTGTTATGATTATTTTTATTTTATTTTATTGTTATTATTTTATTGTTATTTGCATTTTCTCAGTTGGCCTATATTATTTCTCTGTAAAGCGCATAGGGGCAATGTGCAATATGCACTATATAAATATAATATTATTATTATTATTATTTGAAAACTGTTTGTATTACCTGTTTATTTATACATATAAATATATATATAATTAAAATAAACAGGTAATATATATAATTAAAATTCTCATCCAGCAGCTGGAAATTATAATGGAAGTGGAATTATAATTAATTAATTAAAAAAAAAATTAATTAATTGTATTTAATTACAATTTCAAATCAATATCACATAAGAAAAGAAAATATGGAAACCATTAAACGGAATTAAACAATCTTAGACTTTTAAATAAATATGTATATATATACATGTATATATATGTATATATATACATGTGTATATGTGTATATATATGTATATGTATGTATGTATGTGTATATATATATATACACATATATGTATGTATATGTGTGTATATGTGTATGTATGTGTATACACATATATATATATACATATATACATATACATATATACACATACTGTACATATATATATATACATACATATATACATACAAGATCTGACGTCAGCCAAGAAGTGATTTAGCCTTTCTCAAACAAACCTGCATGTTTAACTAACAAACAAAGGCAAATGATATACGTAATTATAATGCACATTTGGAAAAATATATTTCTTCAAAATGAAATACTTCTATGCAACAAATTCCATTCACTCACCAAGCTGTCTACTTTAATCATAAACCACTACATGTATATCTTCATAATTACAGTACAAAATATTTCAAAAACATACGTACACAACAACCCTTACAACAACCATATTTCCTTTAATATCACTGTACACGACATCACACCTTTTCTAACTGTTAATGTGAACATAACAAAAAAGGTCTGTGATGATGCATATAACTTTAAACCTTTTTTTATGCTCAATACATGCTGTCTCTTATCCCCATCTTAATAGCA
>NW_022741034.1:878961-881938 GCF_011630105.1 Anneissia japonica
GCATTATGAACATACCATTTATGTTGTATACTTCGGATTGGAAATTAATAATAATAATACTCTTGGAGCGCATATGGTAGAGGCCTGTATACGCTTAACATTAATTCCCCCGCTTATCAGATCAAGCGCATATGGAACACTTACTCGGGTCCCTGGGGAGAAAAAATTACTGAAAAATACTGCTGTGTGTAAATAATAATAATCACAATAATAATGATAATGATGATAATGATAATTAAGTATGTTATGATAAAAATAATAATAATGATAATGATAATAATAATAATGATAACTAAGTATGTTATGATAGATATGTTTCATGACAACATGGCCAAAGCACTCCTTTTCCATTAATCTGTTTAATTTGTCCAGTTCTTCCCAACTTGGCTTGTTTGTTCTGTGCGTTGTTTTTTTTTCTTTATTATTATTATTATTACTTAAGTTTAATCTAAACAATTAAGATTAGTCCGGGAGCCTAATTACAGGCCTCCTTGGTTCCCGACACTTGTTTGTAGGCCAACTAGTGTAGTAGTTAAGTGAACAAGTGAATAAATTGACTGACTGAGAATTCCATATTGTTGCGGCTGTAATCAGTACACTTTTGTGTTTGAACACATACCCGCTTACATACATACAACTGTAGGTAAAGTGCCTTTCCTAAGGACACAAGCGAAATACACAATGAAGGATTGAACTTCCACCCTCAAATTAAGATGGTGGTCAAGTACTAATCACCATTTCTAAACACTTCGGTGTCATGTTGCTTATTTTCCGTGTATTTCATTCAGGGTATATCCAATTTTCGATGCAAGCAGATAAGAAGATAGAGATGTTACAATTGGTTGTCACAAGGAACTTGGCAATCCTATTAAAGGTATCTTCAGGCTGAATGAATAAATACTACCCTCTAGACAGTGATTCTATACAGTGACGTATTTTGGAGTCTTGAAGTAGTGGTGCTGATTTGTGGGGGGTGGGGGCCGCTAACTCGCAATATAAGGTGATTTTAGATGCTTTTTAACAACTTGACCATGATTTTTTGGGGGCGCGAGTAATTTTTGGTGGGGCGTACCCCCATAGATACGCCACTGATTCCATAATAAGCTACTCCATTTTGTTCTTATAATGGCATATGCCCTGAAATGGTTTCGTAGTCAATTTTGAGAATATTTGTACTAAAAAAACTAAATTGTTTTATATGGTATCACATTGAATGTCGATAATATATTTAACACGTTTTACCTCCTTACATGCTTTACAGGGACAGATTTCGAGGGGGCAGGGCTGGCCGCCCCCCTCCCCCTTCCTCCTTTTGGAAAGTTAAAAAAAAAAAACAGAAAAAAGAAAGAAAGAACGAAGAAATAATTCATCATCCAAAACTCCTCAGAGGTTATTTTTTGGCAAATAGAAAACAAAAATTTTGGACCCCTACGGGTAGTGATTTCCCCTACCAATCCACCCCCACCCCCTCCCTTTCGGACGTGTCTGGATCCGCTCTTTCTTACCTCCACAAATCAGATACGCATATGTTAAGGAAACTTCATGTCATTTCATTATTTTGTGCCAATAGCAAAATTTTAATATTTCAAATTTAAAGTAAAGAATAGGTCCTCACTAGAGCGTAATAATGGTTAGAACAAAATAAATCTTTCCTGTAAGATACCTTGCCCCATCCCCGGATATTGCTGCTAAGGTAGGCTTTGAATTTCAGATTTGTACGTAAAAGAAAGGTGTTGTATGACCATGCAGTTTCCAAATTGTCTACGATCTACGATCTCAACATGGGAGGTATTTTTTTGACAGGCTTGTACATCCTAAACAACTTCCTTTAATTGGGCTACTGTAACATTCAGTACCAATTGTCAATACCCCAGTTGATGTCATCAACTTTTCTCAATGACATAATTTTGTTGGTGTTTAGTGTACTTTTGAACTGGTACTAATCATTAGTACAGGTTGATGACATCAATTGGTGTAATGACAGTTGGTACTAAATGTTACAGTAGCAAAAATAAAGGAAATTGAGCCTGATAAACGTCTGTTGTATAAATATACAGTAAACCCTCAAGTTGAGATCATAGATAAATTTCAGTTCATTGGTTTTATATATTCACCCGTAATTTTAAATTGCATGGTGATAACACATTTTTTGTACAAAAAATAATATATTTATTATTATTATTCAACAATCATTATTATTAAGTTTTGTTATAATATGCCAATTGTTATTATTCATTTACTTGGCCATTACTGTAAATATATATACAGTATTTATAAATGATGTTGTAAAGTGTTCTTGAATACACTTAAATTCTAATTTTGCTGACATAGGACACAATGGACTTTCCCGTGTATCAATCCATGGCGTCACAAGTGCCTAGGACAAATAGGCGAAGGCAAATTCGAAAAGAGTTGGTGGTACCAAAGAGTATAAATAGAACAAGAGAGCCAAAAACGCTCATTGAGAGCGTAAAAAAACGATACGCTCTACGCAGCTAGTGTAGGACGCCAACTAACGCTTGTATGTGTTTTGTTTTATTGCCCAGTACTCCACCGCGCACGGTAGGTTTGTCTGTTTATCTGTTCTCCACAAGATACTGTACTTTTGTTTTCTGCTTACTGAGTTTATAGCGGGCGTACTTCTACCGCGCTGCGCAGCGCTGCACTGGGTAATAAAAAGAATATACAACCGTTAGTGGGCTTCCTACACAGGCATGACGTTTTTACAAACGGGACTTTGCTCTCTTGTCCTATTTATACTCTTTGGTGGTACCGGATTATCGAGTAGCACAGATGCGAAGGGAACCTTAGGAGTGAAGAAAGTCATTGAAAGAGCTGCTGTACTAGTTCACACATCAAGCGCAATGAGCATCTTGTTAGATGGATACCGGCGCTATCCAAATGTACATTTATTAAACATCTTAACTAAGCCAACAGTGTGCTCCTGATCAGCATATATCTTTGAGTAGGCCACTGC
>NW_022741034.1:882312-887781 GCF_011630105.1 Anneissia japonica
ATTTATACTCTTTGGTGGTACCCGATTATCGAGTAGCACAGATGCGAAGGGAACCTTAGGAGTGAAGAAAGTCATTGAAAGAGCTGCTGTACTAGTTCACACATCAAGCGCGAGGAGCATCTTGTTAGATGGATACCGGCGCTATCCAAATGTACATTTATTAAACATCTTAACTAAGCCACCAGTGTGCTCCTAATCAGCATGTCTATTTGAGTAGGCCACTGCTGACCTTAATTTGACTCATTTTACAGGTCCTTTCTTCAGGTAAATACCACCGCCAATTAAAGGCTGCCTTTCTGTGTTTCCAATTGAATGTACAGTACAGTAGAGTGAAAAGTGTAGAACATGCCAACCCAACATCACAAGCACGGCCATAATCAGGTATTGACAACATGATTCCATAGTGTCCCGTTGTTTATTGATGTCGGTGTTGCGAACATGTGTGTCACTGCTCGGCTGAACACAACAAATATTTACTGTACTGTTAAATAGTTCCCAATACAAATGTCAACATAAACAAGCACAAATAGTCTATTGTTAGATACAGAGTTGCATTTATTTATTCAAATGAATATATTTTTTTCTCAAGGTCCCTCTCTTGCCATTAATATTATTATTATTATTATTATTATTATTATTATTATTATTATTATTGTTATTATTATTATTATTATAAATATCAATATCTTATTTACAACACTTTAAAATGATCTATAAATTGATTCCTAATTCTATAAATATAATCTTAAATAAAGACTTCATTATTATAATCATCTCTGCATTATAAAACTTTTTGACCAGAACAAAGTGACTTAATCCTTGCTTCCACACTCACACCACACTACAGTGTTTTTACAGTAATTGTTGCACCATGTAGGCGGGACATCTCTTATACTTTGTTTAGCGAACTCGCCGCATGCAAATATTGATGATTTTGAATGGAAATAACATTTTACATTTGGCTAATTAGAGTACCCGCCACCACAAAAACATGGGAATTTCATTAAAAAAATAAAAGTTTGTTTTTATTTTTATTATGCCCTCCGCTGCCTTGAAATCTTCAAAGATAAGATATATCAGGTAAGTATATTTCTTCCTAATTATATAAATTTGAAGCATAAATCATCCCATTACACTGTTTACATTCACCAATACAAGGTTATTTTTATTTTCTCCCTCCGTCTGGATGTTTTTGGCAAAAAAAACTCTTTGCTAAATAAGAAAACAATTTTTTTCCACCCTCCTCTAATGATATTAAAAAAATAAGTTTGCGATGCAAAGAATAAAAAGTTTCGCCTTTTAGCATGTAACAATTTGTTTAAAACCAGGATAACCTATAATTAGTATGTTTTCACCATCGTTGGTGTAGTGCATAGGTGGGCAAAGTATGGCCCACCAGTGATTTTTTTCGCAACCTGCGAAAATGAATTACTGTATAAACACTGTGTGCGGCCAACCAACCGTCTTTGGCTAGAAAACACCCTTGTTTTTTGCAGCCCGACACCGATTATCTGTATAATTAATAGTAACCCTGAGCATAAAGTGATCATAAAGCAGTGTATGAAGGTTTTTAGAAGTGCACTGAAACATCAAAGTTTGGGTGCGGCCCTCGGAGTTGAATCAAAAATTTGGCCCTCCAACCAATTTTAGTGTCCCCCTCCCCCTGGTATAGTGTAATTATTTGTTAATAACAAAAGTCATAATAATAGAATTTATAATGCACCTATTTTCCATCTTAATTTCAGAGAAATATCCAATTTTGTGTTTTGTAATTAACTTTTTGTAATTAATTCAACTACGAATGATAGGATACTGTTCATTTAACATATAGTGGCGTGTCAGGCTACTTATACAGTAGTATACAGTGGCTGGATGTATCAACAGCGACTGAAGAACGTGCAGTACGATTCGGCACTTCCAGTGGCCAGGTGTCTCTTAACTCAGACTTGAACCATGTTTAATATGCAATTGAAGTGAAATTCTGAATGCACTATTGGAAGATAGAAGCGGTATTTCCAATCAGTGCCTGAAATGATTTGACAATAATTTCTTTTTAAGTCAATCATCACTGACTTATTTTAAGTCTAAGACCACTGAATTACTATTTTATTTGGATATTGTAGGTCATAGGTTTTTAATACTGTACTGTTGACATTTTTAAGTAGGATTGGTCATAAAGTGCATGGTACACTGTCCTTGGTTTTTGCCTCCAAAAGCACACAATGTATGATGTCCTTAGCCATTTGCTTTACACTTGAATCTGTAATCACTTTTAACTCGTCCGCCACATATCGTCCAAAATTATAATCCGGGTCAGAAACACATGTATCTGGTTTTTTTGTGGCCATTTCCAGGCAAAGAATCGCTTTCTCCAAAAGCTGTCTCTTCCTAAATAAACGTTTTGATTGCTTTAACAATTTGGTCTTGTGCAATCTTTGCTTTGTTAAGCGTGGCATGGATTTGGGTTGAACAGCATAGTTTAATGTACTTTCAGACTCATTCCTCTTATTGTTGTCTTCATCATCTGCTTTATACTCGGCATCCTCATCGCTGTTCAGTTTCAGTCGTGTCTAAAAATAATCACACATTTTATTAAAGATATACTGTCCCTGTCTGTGTTGGAACAAAATTCAATGTTTCTTCATGTTTCAGAGAATGCATTTAAAATGTAAAATATCACAATGCAAACATAATTTTGAAGGTACAGTTGAACTTGCCTAACTTGAATAATTACTAAGTCAATCTTATTTTACATGCCAAATTGTTGTGATCCCATTAATCAATGATCTGGAAGTCAAATTGTATCAAAGACAAACAATTTTTTCAATGCTGTTTTGGATTCAACTCAGTCAATTGTATGTCCTACTGTACATTGTGTGATCAAATCTCAAAACCACATAACATTGAATTAAAGCATCGAATAGGATGAAATCTTTACACTGTCTGCTAGTTTATTGGTAAATATTGGATCGGATTTATTCGGTGTAAACACCAAGGATAACCCACAAAAGTCTGAAGAAGACTTATTTCCAGAGGGGTCCTTCTGGTGGTGACTAGGCAGAGAATATTCTGTATTAATTTTTGAGGATTTTCTTTCTAACTTTCAATGAAGAGATAATTTAATTTTCTACACAAGCAAAATATATAATATATAATTATATATGTGGTTTCCATCTAAAATCTTTCCACATTAATGTAGTAAATAATTAAATACATGATACAGTATTATTCACCAAAAAATTTATTTTTTGCATGCACATCTTTTTGTTTTGAGGGGCCACAAATCATTTGTTGAGGGGCCACAAGGTAATTTGGCGTTTTTAATGTGCTTGCAAAAACTTTCCACATATGCTTGTATTATACTGCTTAATGTTTTTTTTAATTGTTTTCGCGCACCGCGAAAAAAATTGCTGTCGTGGCCCTCAGCACTGCACTTTTTAAATTTTTCCCACATGACTAACCTTCCACTCTCTCGGGGCTAGACTCTCATCTAAAAACACAAGCCTGTCCCTCAGTCTCCATCGACTTTTGTAGCCATTGGCAACCCCGCTAACATATTTCTTCACATATTCTTTTGATTTTTCCCTTCTGTATTGGGTTCGAATATTGTTCCATTTCCATTTAATATTATCCACTGAAAGCGAAATGATGTTTTGTTATGAATGAAGAATGAAAAGTATACTTGACTTTTACTTATTTTAAAATAGGCCTATAAAATTATTAGTACTGTATCCATAATTCCATATACCTTTAACAAAACTCCTTGCTGCCTTGTTAAATCAATATCCATTCCTAGGCTAGGCCTATGTTAGTTAGGGGCTACAGTCTTGCTAGCCTAGCATAAGAGGCCTACCTTAGTTTAATTAGTTAGGCCTAGCCTTAATTAATAAGAAAATCACGAGGTAAACAACAGCAGCATGAATTAAAAAGAAGGCATATAGGCCTTGATAAGGCCTCTATATGCTAGGATTAAAAACGTATAGGCCTACTCATGCATGGGACAGGTCTAGGCCTAGCACTACAAGAGCTTGGTAGGGAAGGGTACCCAGGCGGTATTCACCCAGGCTAGGCCTAGCTTCTCCCTCGGAGCTTGTTGGTGACCACCTTATCCAAACACATCCGTACCCGAGCGAGGGCCTAGCTTGCTAGGTGGGCTAGCCTACATATAGGCCTAGGCTGAACTAAACCGTACCTTCTGTGCCAAGTTCCATAGCTATTTTTTGCATAGCCGTGTTCCTTATTTCTTTGTCATTGTAGGTTTTTAATTTATTGTCCCACAAACATGGGTTTTTGTGGAACAAATCAATCAGTATATCGATAGTTTTATTGTCTGGCTTCCACTTGCGATCACTGCTTGCTTCCTCCATTTTCTTTTTCTCGAGGGGGAGCAAAGCAGAATGATGATCAAAATCTCTGTGCTCTGATTGGTTTACTGATGCACTGTGTTTACTCATCCATGTAAATTGTTCCTTTAATTAATAATACTGTACCGTACAAATTTGACTTAACACAATTTAATACAATTAAATGTCAAATTCTTTGCTTTATGGTCAAACAGAAAAATAATTGTCTTTATTTACAGTTTGACTTAACCATAAGGCGAGACTTCTGTTATACCTTGTTTAGCCAACCCGCCGCCCACTAAAAATGATGATTTCGAAGAAAAATAAAATTTATTTTTGGCCAATTATCGCACCCGCCGCCACCACGAAAAAAATGGAAATTTCAGATTTTTTTTTTAACGAGGTGCAGTAGGCCTATAAACAAGCCTAACTCAAGACATCGTCCCCAAATATTTTAAGAAGGGGAGGGGGCGGTTGGTCTCCTCACTTTTCTTCTACAATGTAATAATATGGAAGTCAAGAAGATGCCTGAAATGAACTGCATAAAGATCTGGGGCATGAAAAATAAAGTATAAAAACGAAAAAATAAAAGCTATCCTTCCTTTTTATTCAAACGTGCTGAAAAGATTGATTTAATATAGATATCAACGTTTACAGTGGCATATCCAGGAATTTGAAATAGAGGAGGAACGTGGGAAGGAAAGACAATTTCACAGATAGACGTTTATCTTCCTAATCCCCACCATGGTTGAGGCTGACGTAAGAACAATTGATTACGGCACCTCTGAACGGCCAGAAATGGCCGCTCTTAGACTTCAAGTGAATACAATTTTCTCTTTTTTTTTTCAATTTTTTATAATTTTGAAAAATTTAGGGGGTGGGGTGGGGGAACGGGCCTCCCCTTAAATTGGTTTAATATAGGCCTATCAATTCAGTAATTATTAGACAATCGAATTTCTTATCAGGTGTATTCGTATTTTCTAACTTGATGTATATTGACGATGTATAGGGTCTGTCTCTTATACACATCTAGATGTGTATAAGAGACAGATAACTAAGTGAAGCACCAAAAATATGGATGTTGAATATCATCATGAAAGAAGAAATCTTGGCTATGGTAAATAAT
>NW_022741034.1:888264-907676 GCF_011630105.1 Anneissia japonica
GGGGGGGGGGGGCGGTTGGTCTCCTCACTTTTCTTCTACAATGTAATAATATGGAAGTCAAGAAGATGCCTGAAAATTGTTGAAACACTGCATAAAGATCTGGGGCATGAAAAATAAAGTATAGAAACGAAAAAATAAAAGCTATCCTTCCTTTTATTCAAACGTGCTGAAAAGATTGATTTAACATAGATATCAAAGTTTACAGTGGTATATCCAGGAATTTGAAATAGAGGAGGACCGAGAGGAAAGACAATTTCACAGATAGACGTTTATCTTCCTAATCCCCACCATGGTTGAGGCTGACGTAAGAACAATTGATTACGGCACCTCTGAACGGCCAGAAATGGCCGCTCTTAGACTTCAAGTGAATACAATTTTCTCTTTTTTTTTTCAATTTTTTATAATTTTGAAAAATTTAGGGGGTGGGGTGGGGGAACGGGCCTCCCCTTAAATTGGTTTAATATAGGCCTATCAATTCAGTAATTATTAGACAATCGAATTTCTTATCAGGTGTATTCGTATTTTCTAACTTGATGTATATTGACGATGTATAGGGTCCAAGCCTTTTATAATTATTAATTAATAACGTAAAGAAATTACTATTTTGATACATTGTAGGCCTAAGCTTAAAGTCTACAGTTGGAAGTCATGAAAATCATGAAAAAGAATTAAAAGTGCTTAACAGGGGCGGATCCAGAGATGTCCAAAAAAAAGGGGGGGGGGCGAAATTTGGGCCGATCGAGACAACAATGTTCTAGGGGGTCCGGGGGCATGCCCCCACGAAATTTGTGTTTTCTAGACGCCCTAAAATAACTTCCCCCACTTCCAACCCATTAGCTCGATCATTCTTTCATTCACTCGGGCATAGTTCGTACATTAATGATTCATTCATTCATTCGCTCTTTCATTCATTCATCCATCCATTCATTAGCCGGATAATTTTTTCATTCATTCGGGCCTGTTCGTACATTCAATATTCATTCATTAGTTTTTAAAATCGTTCAGAACATTAGTACAGTAATAATTTATTTTGTTTGGCCTATTCATTTTTCATTCATTCACATTCATTCATAGAGGTTTTGGGCTTCATGTTGATAAAATGAACGGAGGCGGTGGATGGCGGCTGTGAGTTTTGGTGTTGATATTTTGAGTTTGCATTTGACGTCTCCCTTTGATGTCGATAATCAAGTCATCAATTTCATATAAATATTTCTATGTACAATTAAATACTGTACTTAAGAAAAAAATTATTACGATCCGTATACCATGAATTGTTTTTGTTATAAAAACAAATCAATATTTAAAGTTTAAATTTAAGTAGGCTTAACTAGCATTTAATTGGAAACTGTATAAAATAATCCCCGTGTTAAATAATTTACTTTATGGAGAGTATTCCATTTCAATAGGCCTATAATAACTTCATGCTTCATTTTGACCAGTCAGTTAAGTACGTATACTCAGATGTTTTAACATGAGGTTATTATTTCTTTGCTTCCTTTCCCAGTGGCGGCGCATAGGATTTCCCGACAAGGGGAAAAGGTCCCCGACTGGGGGAAGATTACCCTGACGAGAGAAAAGTGGGCGTGGCCGGACCCGCTCCAAATCTTTCGAAAGTGGTCCACGGGGCGAATCCTCCCTAAAGTATGACAATTTAGGAGTTTCAAAGGCTTATTTAATCGATTTTAGAGTTTACTATTATGTAAAAAATACATATAATCTTTTTATACATACAATTTCCCCCCCCCCCTCCGACGAATTGTTTTTTCTCCCCGACTGGGGTGTTCCCCCTATCCCCCCACCTTCGTAGCGCCGCCAATGCTTCCTCTACTTCCTCTATAAAGGCGTGGATACATCTTTACAGAAGCAATTACTTGGATCTGTTTACCCTTTCACAAAAGGAAAGGGTTGTTGACGCGTTAATGAATTGGTTTACACGTCGCCAAGCAACCATTTTTCCAAATGGAATGACCCATACGAACGAGCTACCATTTAGTCCGCGAAAGAGTAGCAAAATGTTACTTCGATTCACGTTGATAAATTGATTGAAAAGACAAACTATTGACATGATACATGTGTGTTCAGATCTTCAAGCAATGTATTCGTAATAGTTTGGCAATTTGTAGATTATTTTGGAACTATTTTTTAAGAAACAATGAAAATGAACTAAGTAGAGTTAGGATTGGTGGCGCACTGTCAAGAACGACAGACAGATTTAGAGAAGAACATCTTTTTGGTGGTGGTGTGGGTAGCTGCAAAGATAATAAGTGACAGTGTGTTGATAAGGAGTGCTTCTGAACATGCTTATTTTGGAAGTTTTGATTTTATTCGGTTTTTCCTCATTCTAAGTATTAATAGGTATGTAACTGTGTGACTATGCATATAAAAAGCTGTTATTATTAGACCCAATTCCTTGCTAATTAGCGTTCTTCTGATTAGAGAGGCCTAGGCTTAGTAGAAAGAGGCCCCCTACCGTCTTCTTATTCCCTAGAGTTGGTGAGCAACCGACTGTGCACACGTCAAACAAGTGCCTAGGAATGAGGATTGGACTGTCAATTGATAGAAAGTGTGGTTAAATCTAGACATCTAGGCCAGTATACTACTGCATGATTGAACGTGTGTAGTAGGATTTGCATGGATCACAAAATGCGTTTTGGTAGGCATGGCATCATTGAATATTTTTATGCAATTTAGTTGATTTAAAACAAGGAATCAATACAATCACAAATCTGCATTACTGAAAGCAACATCATGGATTGTTAGTTTAGGCCAACTTATTCAGTTGAACTGCTTTACTTTATGACGTAAATGCACTAAGACAGTTCGAGTCTGGTAATTCGTAGGTTATTTTGGGACTATTTTTAAGAAACTTGGTAGCACAAGTGTGGGAATTTATGGAAGAGTTTCATTATGTATAGGGTATATTTGCAAGGACTTGGTAGCACAAGTGTGGGAAATACCTACGTAAAATTGGTAGTTAAAGCTCCTGCTCTGTCCCGTATCAAAGTAGCATACTGTAATTTTTCACACGATTTTAGCGAAGATTTTTTGCCAACCTCCGTGCTAAACCTCTAAACCTACCGTTGATACATAGCCACGAACAGTAGGGATCGCAAACATACAGAACTGTGGTCTTATTCGCCATCGGGAACCAGTGAAAGTTTAATTTGGTAGGTTACATGCCATAATAGTAGTTCAAGCGACACCGGATTTTGATAAAAGTTCCTAATAATTTTCAGTAAAATAGGTAGCGCAAGTGTCTCATGTCTTAGAGTGGCTGCTGCCCCCCCCCCAACGTAAGGTTGGTATACAAGTGAGCTCCCCGGGGGTTGAAGTGATATACTGTATGTGGCAAGACAAGCCAAACCACAGTCCCTTGTCGCAAATCGTTTCAGAGAAAATGGCCAAAACATTTTTACTCTTTAACCCTGTATTAATTAATAACTCAAAATCAAATTTTTTTACGACAAGTGACTGGTTTGGCTTGTCTTTGCTGCATAGATTTTTAATTTTTTTCTTTATATTTGAGGTATTATGATGTACGCTGTAAAGTTGTTTGTTGTGAAATTATAAATAAAATAAAAATTACCTTAAATAGGATTACCAAAAAATTAAACAAATCATTTTCAAGTGATTCTCTGAGTTATACGAATTATAATTGAAATTCAGCATATTTTACAAGATATAACAGCTTTAGTAATTGGTGGGGAGGGGGACAGGGAGGGGTTTAAATTAGAAAACTAAATGATGCTAGGTATAATAAGATAAATAGGAGTGTGGTGTCGATGCATATTTGCATCCGATAACCATCAGCTGAGTTGAAACCCTGAAGGCATATTTTGGGAATTTTTATAACTTTGGACCAAGATAGAAGTCATGTTCAGATTCATCAATCCAGGTAACAGGGAGTTTAGTAATATAAATTCCAGACATATTTCGGTACCATGAACTTTATCCACACAGCAGGTCAAAAACATACATGTTCTGTAATTGGCATGGCATAGTGTGTTGTTGCATTATGCTATAAATACGGTAATTATTAATTTAGATTTTTTTTCTTATATTGTTGATGCTGCCATTCTTCATAGCCTTGTCTGCAAATGAACCAATGAATGATTTGATTTACAGTAATTGCATAATGCTAGTCTACTGTAATAGCCACTGGTACATCTTTCTTTCAGAACATGTAGCATTGCTGTCAAATCATATTTCAGAACATTGCCACCTTATCAGATAATTGGATTATTAACCAAAAGGCCGATGCCAACGTTGTAGTGATGGCTTAGCCAGCAGAAAGTGGGGTTGGTGAACATCACCATGGCAATAAAGAACTCGGAATGGAAGGACATGCAATTTACGGTATGAACAGATTTTGCTGTATTTTCCTCGTGAAAACGCTTGTTTTGCATTTTATCATGAAATATGAGGATTGATCATTCATGGTTTTAATAGTGTAAATCACATACATCACAATAATTATAAACAAAACATCACATTGGAATTAGTTAATGTAAGAAGTTCACAATTAAAATAATCACAAGCCAATTGCAATTAAGATTATGCAATTACTAATACAGTTCATAGAAATGGTATTTTTTTAATACATCTTCAAATTTGTGAGAAAAATATTTTCTCATAATTTTTAATTGGAAGTTAATGACTTAAATAATCTTAAAAATTTAAAATTTTTCGTGAGTTTTAATTCAGCATCCAGGGAATAGATAAATAACAAGAGATTGATAATTTGTTCCAACACCACAGATTTACCAATGAAACCAATCTGGCAGTGCAAATATTATACTGTGTGAATGATGATATTCTCCCATACTCTGTTTGCTTAGATATGTACCACATGGTTTTATCATTTACACTATCTTTTATTAACTAATGTTGCTTGCTTTTCTTAATATTTGTATATCTAATGTGCTTTATCATTTACAGTACCATAACTTGTATCAATGATTTGTGATTTTAATATTGAAAAAAAATCTTGAATTTTGGACATACAGATAGTTCGATCTTGCATAGTATCTCTTTTATTTGCACAAGTTACGATAATTTTTTTGTTTACTTCTCTTTAATGGTTCTATATCTAGTGGTCTAGTATGCTTTATCAGTATAGTACCATCATTTTCATTGGCTTGTGATTATAAAATGTAAAGAATCTTCAATTTTGAACCTACGTTTCACAGCTTTACAATATATGATTTTTTTTATTTAACCTTTTTGAATGTTTGATATGCTTTGGTGTGTGCTTTATCAATACTGTATTGGTTTGTGATTCTAATATTTATTTTAAAGAATCTTGAATTTTGAACTCTCAGTAACAGGAGGCATAGGTTAATTTTAGTCATGACTAAAGTTAAATGCTTTGCATTCATTTTTGTACCTTTATTAAAGTGCATAATGTATCCACTACTACTGTAGACAATATATGTATAATAATTCAATAAAGTTTAATTGAAGTTAAATTGCTGACCACTGTTTTTAACAGTGGTCTTAAATTGCAGAAAACGATGCAATGGTCTTGTTTCCCTGCCCTAGTCTGTTTTTGTGGGTTTGTTTTTTTTTTTGTTTTTTTTTTGTTTTTTGGCTAATTTTAGGATTCTCTCTTCTTGTTTTTTCTCTGTTCTTTAAATATTCTGCATCATTTTGTCTGCTATTTCTTTATACATTCATCTTACCTTTTCTTTACTTGGACATGGCGCTTATAAATCGACCTATTTTTATTAGTATTATTATTATAATTATTATTGTTATTATTATTATTATTAATAGCTATTATTATTATTATTATTGTTATTATTATTATTATTATTATTATTGTTATTAATATTATTATTTTAAAAAATAATGTATTCATAAAATATATTTTTTTTAAATTTTCCAAATAGGTTGTTGTCCGCATCCGTCCGTTGATGCCATCAGAAATAGAGGGTGGTGCATCCATAATTGCGCATACCATTGAATCAAATGTAAGTAATTTTAAGCACCTTTCTTAGTTGTTTTGAAGTATGCATTTCCCAGTTACCTTATAAAATTGTCTCCATCTTTCCAATATCTTATCAATATAGAACTGTAAATAATCAATAATAAATCATAGCACAATTTGACAATAGCTTACTACAAGCTTTCTTCCATGTTATTAACATGACTTTGTCGGGCTATTTGAGCATCGGTTATTTTGTGCATTGCTTGAACAACGCCCTCTGGTGCTAGCTCTCTTCCTGTCAGGATTGGTTCAAGGGGCCCCCGTCTTTCAGGTTGAAGGAGTTGGTCAAAGAATAAAGATATGTGAATGCTTGTATGTTGTTCCATTTTTGTTTCCTTATTGAGATTGTCTCCATGGTTGTTCTTTTTATTCCATTTTGATTATTTTGGTGTTGTCCCAGTTCGGGACGTGGCCAAGATCCACCATATGGTCGGTCAGTGAGGCTGATTAATAACATCGACAAAAGCTCGCAGTAAGTTTACATCAAATTGTGCTTGGTTTATTATCGATTAAAAAGTTCTACAATCATTATAAGCAAACCAGATGAAAATATTCAAGTTCTTATTTTTGTTGTTTTTATCGATACATCATCATCATCATTATCACTATTAATATGCATAAACGTCAAAAGAGAATATGAGCACTGCGTTGGTGGGCAGTCAATTTATTTTTACCAGGTTTAGATATCAAATAAGAGTACCACATACTCAGGCATTAAATTTGTCAAAGATGGGAGCAGGTCAGCTCAATCGGATAAACTAGGGGTAACCAATATGTGTGCGCTGAAACGTGGACATCTCTTGCTCCCTGGTTCTAATCCCATTGCATTATGGCCCATGTGCATATTAAAGAATGCAGTATACACTTCTCAGTAAAGAGGAGGGGATTACCTCCCATTGTACTCCCTAATCAACACCATAAGGACCCCAATCTCTTGGTGTTTAAACTGAATATATACATCCATTCAATGTTGTAATTCGGTGTAAAGTTAGGTATTACACAGACAGATGGTATCTGAGAAGAACGGACACTTTTCATTGTTGTATTAGTTCTTGATGATAAATTGCTTCGTAACATCCTAGTATATTGGATGGAAGGAATGAGTTGACGAAGCTGTTGATACAATTATTTAGTTCTTACAAATCACCTTTGGGAATAGGAATTGCTGTACATGTCTGTGTTTATTAACGAAAATGCAAATACTTCATTTTTTGGCCTCGCCAATTACGGATTTTATCAACGATTCCCTTAGTAATGGAATTGTACCTGATGAAATGAAATGTGCCCTGGTAAAACCTCTACTGAAAAAGGCTTCTGGATCCTAACATGTTGAACAACTATCGTCCTATATGTAATATTTCGTTTATTTCAAAAATTTTGGAACGTGTTGTTGAATCCAGAATGAAAATGCATTTAAATGAATTCTCCTTATATGAACAATTCCAATCGTCATATCGAATGGCACACAGTACGGAAACGGCTCTTTTGCGTGTGACTAATGATATGCTATGTACCATTGATAGCCCTAAAGAATCTGTTGCTCTTTTGTTATTAGATCTTTTGTCTGCTTTTGACACGGTAAACCATAATGTTCTTATCAGTCGCCTGAAAACAAGCTTCGGGCTTAGCAGCACAGTTACGGTATCAATTGGTTTAAATCGTATCTAAGTAATCGTAAGCAGAATGTTATCATTGGTAACTCACTTTCTAAGCAACTGTCAGCAATTTACACTGGTGTCCCGGAAGGTTCCGTCTTAGGATCATCATTATTTTCTATGTACACGCGCCCATTAGGCGAACTGATTAAACAACACGGTGTAAATTATCATTTTTATGCTGACGACACTCAAATTTATATGTCTATCTCTAACAAATATCATTCATAATCTGGCTGAAGGTGTTCTTGAAAATTGTTTATCTGATATTAGGAATTGGATGACTTGTAACTACTTGCACTTAAATTCTTTGAAGACCGAATTTCTAATGTTGTCATCTCAACAATTTCATAACAATTTAAAGTTCAATTAATGAAATTAAGATTGGTAACAATTTAATTGAGATATCGTCTTGTGCTCGAAACCTTGGGGTTGTGATTGATTCAAAGCTTTCTATGACCAATCACATTTCCAATATTTGCAGGTCGTCCTACTCTTGCACTTAAAATCTTTGAAGACTGAGTTTCTAATGTTGTCATCTCAACAATTTAAGTTCAATTAATGAAATTAAGATTGGTGACAATTTAATTGAGATATCGTATTGTGCTCGAAACCTTGGGGTTGTAATTGATTCAAAGCTTTCTATGACCAATCACATTTCCAATATTTGCAGGTCGTCCTACTCTTATCTTAAAAGTATTAGCAGTATACGGAAATCGCTTTCTCAATCTGATACTGAAAAACTAGTTCATGCATTTATTTCGTCTAGATTAGTTGTTGCCTGCTGGACTTCCAGCATATAAACGTAAACCACTTATTCATGTTCAGAATGCAGCTGTTAGGCTTGTAACAAGAACACGTAAATATGATCATATTACTGACATACACATTAGACTTCATTGGTTACCGATGCCACAAAGGATTGAATTTAAATTGCTAATAATTGTTGCTACATGGTGTAGCACCACAATATTTATCTGAACTAATTGAGTGGCACACTCCAAAACGAAACCTTCGTTCGGGATTTTAGTTTTTTGCAAAGGTGAAATCTGTTAACTGCGATCTGATGGTAAAAATTCTAAAGTAGCATTTAAAGACCGTGCTTTTGAGAATATTGGTCCTCAGCTTTTGAACACTTTACCCCTTTATATTAGATCTTGTACTACCATTGATGTTTTCAAGTCTCATTTGAAAACACATTTATTTAAAAAGAGATTTAATGTTAAACTCTTTGTAGGTCAGGTATATTCAACTTGTAGTTCAGCTTCATGAAACTTGATGTACAACTGTATATTCTTGCATTTTAAAAGCTCTTTATTTTAAATTTAAGACACATGATGTACTGCAGGTTTTTTTTCGGCATTTTTAACCTTTTGAATTAAATTTTGATGGTTTGGTAGAGTTGCCTTGTCTTTTTCTTTTACAAAATACAAAAAAATTCAGTGTTTTATCGTTCTATTTCGTGTATTTCAATGTAGATTTTTGACGTGTTAAATGGTATTGTGATTTTTTTTTATGATTATTGGTTTCAAACATTTCTATTAGCTTTTAATGTATATTTCTTTATGTATGTTTAAAGTGTATGTTGGTCTATGAATATTTTAAAATTCTGTACAGCGCCGATGAACATTTTTAATGGATATTGTTTTGCGCTTTATTAAATGAAGTTATTATTATTATTATTTATTGGTAAAACTTGCAATGGAACCTTGAATCAAGCCAAGGTACCGTAATCCAATTTGTTCCTAATTGTTGTTGGTTTGTTGATGCATGATGGATTCACTTACCTGCGGACTTTACTTGACGTTTTTCCTGATTGATTGTTCGCACTAGGTCAGTTGCGGAACAAACGCATCCTGCATACACAATGTCGTGTCTGCTGAAGCATGGATGCTTTGA
Organism: Anneissia japonica; assembly: GCF_011630105.1. NCBI lineage: Eukaryota > Metazoa > Echinodermata > Crinoidea > Comatulida > Comatulidae > Anneissia > Anneissia japonica. The sequence goes on from NW_022741034.1 coordinate 897,808, forward strand.
CGTCATATATTTTCATAGAGAGTATGCAATTACAAAAGACTTTGAAACAGATGTTGATCTGTTGAGGAATTTTTTATCTGAATCTTGACTTATTGTAGTTAGCTTGCAGTTGTCCTCAGTGTGTGTACTGAACCGTGAAGATCTTTTGGCCTCTGATTCAAGTCCATCTGCAGAATGCGTGTTCTTTTTTGGAGGACATGTCTGCCTATTTATTCTTCCTGGTTCACCCCACACGATTGTAATGTTTTTTTGTGTCGGTTCTCTTGTGCGCAAATTATTATGAAAATGCAGGAATGATTTTTAAAAAATTATAACCTACAGTGGACTACAATACACGACTAAAGTAAATAGAAATTCTTTTGTTATAATTTTGTCTTTCAGTAAATGAAAATAACGTTTATAGAATATGTATAATAAAGTATTTTATGAAGGCCTTTAAAACATTATGTTGTTTGTGAAAAATGATAATTTTTTTTTAATGTATTCAATGCTATAATAATAATATAATAATTCTGAATTTATATAGAACATAAAAACTTTGAACGTTGCAATGTAGAACAGTTTATGAGATAGATATGGAAAATTCTGTTTCCTCAAGCTGTTGAATTTGACAAACAAACCAAACAGGGATGAAGATTATGGGTCACATTTCTTGGTTTCTCAATAATTTAACCATGGAGGTATTATAGAGAAGGAGATCACTCGGCGACAAACCCATGTGTTCCCCGTTTTTTGAATCGCGCGCGGGCGTATTACCCTATAATTCACATTTTTTCTTTGGAAACAACTTGGCAACGACATGCATTTATACGCTTCCAGCAGAGCAGTTGTGCAATAAAGCGTTTGATTTTAACCCATTAAATATCTTTATAATGAACAGTGTTCCCCTGATTAGATTTTTTCGTATGTAGTGCGCATCGAGAAAAGAAGGTGCTCTCCATTTCGCCATTTTCAATTTTTTGGTAAACTATGCCTGCTGAAAATTTGATGGCGGGGACACTTGGGACTTCAAAGGCATCGCACAAACTTTCTTCACGCGCTGCAGCAGCTTTGATCTTGGTTCATTTGCATAGCACTATGTGCACGTAGCTTTTTCGAGTGATCTCCTTCTCAATAATACCTCCATGATTTAACCAAAGTTCCTGAAAGATAATTTTCCTGGACATTAAACCTATTTACATATGGGTCTAGACCTAATGATAAATTTCTGTAGTATTTTTGTGTATTTTGTCTGTAATTAGGCTGATTTTCTTTTAGTGGTTCTCTTTTATGGAAACAAATTGTAACGTTTAACCTACTAGAAGGTAAGCGAGCGAAGCGAACGCACCCTCTAGTTTAGGATGATTTATTATTCAACAGTAATAATAATAATTTATTTTAAGATATGATTAATTTCAAAGCGAATAATTGTTATTTCATTTTAATTGTTGTTGTCCTTATTACTTTATTACCTTTATTTTCTTTTTTCCAGAACTTTTGATTTCTTCCTTTTTCCTTTCTTTTCATACATTCCTGTCTTTCTCTTCCTTTATAATTTCTTTATTCCCGTTCTTTAGCCTTCTATATTTGCATTTGCTATGAACGTGTCTGCTTTTTGTTTTTTAATTTTCCCTTTATACGTTAGGGAGTTGGATGACTTTGAACACTTAATGCTGTGTAACAAAGTCTCTTTATGAAGCTTCAGAAATGGAGAACTCATCATTGATGACCTTTGACACATTTATACAAAATTTCCTTATGTACTGTATAAAGCTTGGGGAATGGAGAGCTGATCATTTGTGACCCTTCACATTCTGTAACCTAGTTCCGTCATGAGGCTGGAGAGTGGACACCCAATACTTTTTATAACCAGCCCATGAAATTAGGAAAACATTTAATAGGTCGGCAAAGTTTGCCACACTTAAATTCCCGAGATCACAATCTCTGCAGTTTTTTAACAATTAGGCATATAGTAATATTTATAATACAATTGATTCACCCAAGGGTATTTTTCGTCGATGCTGTGCAGAGCCATAAAGTAAAAATGGAAGGAATATAAAAATGTCAAAGTGAAAATTATACCCACATTTAAACAAAAGGTAGATAAGTAGTGAAAAAAAAAATGGATGAAAAATAATAATTATAATAATAATATGAGGGGGAAAAAACATAAAAATCTAATCCTCATAATTATTGAAAGTAGATGCAGTGTACACATAGCCTACTATATTTTATATTAGTTATTCTATTGAATTTTTTGTTGTAAATAATTTATGCTTTTGTGTAATATAATTACTATTGACTGTAGTAGTTTAATGAATGTATAATAGCATGAAAGAAGAAAAGAAAAGATACTAAAAAATCCATCTTCTCATTTGGTGAGCACTACAGCGCAGTGCTGTCTTGTAGATTGTCATTAAAAAACAATTTGTCGCATTACATTCTTCATGGAATTGCATTGGCAGTGTGTGTTTTGACTTACGACCTATGGCCTCTAAGGCAAGTAGTCTTCTGACTTCTCCGCCCAATTAAGTCTATCCAGCATGAATTTATCTTTTGCGTAGGTTAAAAGTTTCCAACACGAATAAAATAGACGAGTGCTACTGGATAATGACAACTTGGTTTCTTCCTTCAAACAAGGTATCCATTCATAGAAGTCTTATGAAGATATGCCTATCCAATTGTTCGATCGAACCATAAATTTCAGTGCATATCAATGTTATATAATATAAAAAGAATAAAATGCCCCTCTCCCATCCCGTTTGAAAAATTCTGGATTCACCCCTGAACAATTACCTAAACTACAGACATTCAAACAATATATGGAAAGCAAAAGATAAACATTTTTGCCCTTTGTACAATGCTTGATTGAATGGCGTCCTATTTCTAAAATCCTTTCAGTAATTATCCCTGGGATAGTTAAACTTGAAGTGCATATTTTAACATAAGTATGCCGTTCATAATTAAATATTTTGTAGAAGAAATTCTCTGAATGAAAACTGAACAGTACAAGTTGTCCAAGGAACTCGAGATCAGTGGGAAGTTTTTTAAAATTTATTTTTACTTTAGACCTAAGCACAATTTTGAAGGCCTATGGCTAATCATGAGCTAGCTCCATGTAATTTTTCTGGTAATAATATTAATCATGTTGAGGAATAAAGTATAACAAAGTTGTTGCAACAAAAGCTTAATAAATATTATACAATTGGGCTAAAATCCAAAAACAGGCTGTATTAAATATAGCTTTAAAATTTATCTTAGAAGTATTTTTGACCGTATATTTTCAATTTATTGAGATGATTGAGCTTGGACAGAAAAACTATTTTGGCATACCGTAAATGCCCGAATAAGTACCGCTTTTAAATAAGCGCCAGACTAAACCTGATTTTTTTTAGCTAAGCGCCGCTGCTTAATAGAGAATATTATTTTGCCTTCTGTGTAATGAAACACTTTGAAAAAGAGGGTTTTAAATACAACAATATATACAGTGTTAAAAATGAATTTATAACACAATAAAGACAAAAGCATGCATTTCTTTATGTACATTTATTTACGACAGAGATTTAGGCGGAAAACCGAACTAGACCGTCCAAAATAGAAGCCAGCGAGCGTGGCCCTGAGTCAATCGGTGTGCCAAGTCCCCTTCCAAAATTTTTCTTTTTTAAATAGAAAAGTATGATCTTTACAGGGCATTTAAAGGTGTTTGAATGTTGGAATTGGGTCTTCAAAGGAATAGTGTCAAATTAGCTATTACAAAGATGTTTCAGTTAGAGACAGATTGCCCATGGCTACAATTGCTCACATAATGTTTCTAGGCTATGCAGATGCATCTTCATCTCTCGCCTAGTGTAAATTCTACTCCAGGTACTCCAAATCGAGAGGTAGGCTTAGACCTGCTGTATTTTGTTGACTAATAAACTTGTGACATTAGCAACATCTTCTTTCATGAATTAATTATAACCAGAGAGTTACGAACACCAACAATAGGCCTATGTCAGGGAACTGAATCTTAAGTATTGTATATGCAGACCCACGTGCATGTGTTGTGGGCAACTCAGAACCGTCGATTTTCCAGCGGGGTATAAATATTTTCAACACGACGTGTGCTGTAAGTGAACTTTTCACCGGGTAGGCATGGTTAAGCCTTACATTTTTGGGAATCCCCACCAAATATTGGTATGAAAACAACATACATTCAATCAATAAGTGTTGCTTTTATCAAACGTAAATATGATTTAGCTTTAGTTTAATGTTATGTAACATTAGATAGATTTGAAGAATATAAAAAATTTGCTAAAGGTAGGCTAGTCCGAGCTGATTGGGCCAAGCCATCCAAGCCATTACAGTAAAAGTGGCCATCCTAAATAATTGTTAGCCGTCCTAAAGACGACCAGACGGCTCGCTGGCTAAGCTTGTGATTTACGATGACGTAGGACCTATGATAGGCCTACTGAACTACAGGAATATGCAAGATAGGTAACATGGGAACGGGCATAGAAAGCGCCACGCCAATATTTTTTATAAGTACCACTCTCGAATTAGCACCACATTTTCTGAAGATCAAAAAAATAGTTCAATTAAAGCAGCTCCACTTCCTCTCGTCATTAAATGCTTTGTTTAATTAGGAAATTAAAAAAATAATTAATTAAAAAAAAGAGCCATAAATGCTTCAGTATTTATTACTCTATTTAGTAATATGCAAACAATGAGGTTATTATTTTTTATTAATGTTATTAAAATTATTATTTTTTTATGTTATCAAGGTGATACGAGGAGAGTTCTTGACAGTTAAAAGTTTGAAGAAGTTAAATTCATATACTGAAACCAATAATACGTACTTCGATGTTTCGATCTACTACCAGTTGAACTTCATCAGACACTGACGGATTCTAGTGCTAGTTGTTTTGTTTAAGTACCTGTTATTGGTTTCAGTATATGAATTTACCTTCTTCACTGTTTGGAAATAATTTAAAGAGTTAAAAGTTTCTTTTTATACTTTTTGGCAAACGTAAACAGTCTTTTGTCTAATGTGTTTTCTGATGTTTTTGTTGGCAAAATAAATGGTATGATATGTTATGATATATTATGTAATGAACATCCACATTGAACATGATATTTTAATAATAATTCCATGTTATAGAAGACAGCTATAAGTCATTTTAAAGATAATATTTCCAATGTGCATCAAGTTAATTGAATATTGAATGTGATAAATATAGAATCATAGTATGATGCATGTCATTACCATGGTGACACTTATGCTCTCATTACTAAGATATTATTTTCTCCAGATCAGCAGGCTTAATATACAAATTGAAGGTGAAGTTGATTTATAATGACATGAATTGTAGGTGGCCATTAAAAGATAATTTCCAAATACTTTATCAATTACTGTACACCACAGTAGTCATGGCGATATAGGTTTCAAAATTTGTTATCTTAAAAGACAATTTTCTTTTATATTCTACTAGTTCTATTAATTTTTTATGTAGGAAAAGTATTGATCATTAAAAATGTTTAAAAGCTTTTTATCATAGCATTTTCAACAGATTCGTTCATAAATATGACAGTTTCAGGATTTTTCTGTTAAAAAATATTTACTTCAACACATTCAACAGCATAACACCAGTTATACCTTGGCACATACTGCATTGTACTATACAGTTTGTCAAATCCATGTCTACTCTCTAGGATTGCTTGACGCCATTTGCTAATGATACAGTAGTCTGAGCAGACCGCGTCATTAAAAACAAGTTATTGCGTCGCCATTTAGCATTCTCCATGAAATTGTGTCGGTCCAGCATCATGGGCCAACAAAAAGAAAATACTAAAAATGGCCATTAAGTTTTCATTGGAAAATGGGGATCTTGCAACCCCCACCCAAGGCAGAAACTAGCCTATATAATACAAATGAAACGACAATTCAGTTCGATTTAACCTCAGTTCTCAAAGCTTATACCATCTCTAAAGTAGTGTATTAATAATAGGGAGGTTTTCGATTTGTTCAACAACGCAACACTAGAACAGAATCACTCGTGCGCGACCATCCTACCGGCCGTCCTAAGTTCTCTGCGTACGTAGATCTGGCCAAATTGCGTCAGACTAGAATCCACGCGACGAGGCGAACTTAACATTCTCGCATGTGCAGATGACTTTTAGTGATGTCATTACGTTTCTACGTCCTCTCGTCGCCGTACAGTCAAAAGCTCCCTAATATTAATTCACATACTGTAGACATGCATTCTGTAGTGTCAGCTATTTAGAAGGGCCTGCTGAGCAAATAATTATTCATGGTATTATTTTTTTAATTAGTCATAGTATTTATTTAAATATTCTTTGTGTGACCTCCAGTATTGACAAGATGTTGCATGCAAGCGTGACTATGAAAGATTTTCATTACAAAGACTGATCAGAAACTTTATTGAAAGATTTAGTATCTATGGGCCTCAATGGAAATAAGTTCTTTATATTTTAAAACTTGGTAACCCTAGGAATATGTCTGTTGTTTTTAACTATATCTGTTATATATCTTTATTTTTGTTTTGTATTTAAGCCCAAGAAATTTTTTTAAATTTTAATTCCTGATGAAATATGGACAATATCTTATAATAATTTGACTTGGATTTGACACAACCTCGAGACGCTTGAACATTATTACCCCCGGATCACTGGATCCAGCACATATGGAACACACACTCAAGCTCCATGGCTTTACAATATTAATTAACAAGAAAATATTTTTATCATTTCTATAGGAATAGCTTAGGCGAGACATTTTTTACCCCGTTTCGCTAAATTATTTTTTTTACAAGTTGGAAAAAAGATATAAATAAAATTTAGTCTTCTTATTTAGCAAATGGTTTTGCCAAAACCTTCAAGATTGAGAAGAAAAATTTAAAAATAAAATTTTATTGTTGAATGTAAACATTGTAGTAATGGGATGGTAAAATGTTTTAAAGTTAATATAATGAGGAAGAAATATACATCTTATTTTTGGAGATTTTAAGGCAGCGACGGGCGTAATGAAAATAAAGAAAAACTTATATTTTTTTCTGAAATTTCAATTTTTTACGTGGCGGCGGATGTGTTAATTGGCCAAAAATAAGATTTTATTTTTATTCAAAATAATCAACATTGGCAAGTGGCGGGTGTGCAAAAAGGTATAAAGAAAGTCTTACTTTACAATACAATAATTCTATCTTTGAAAGTAATGATTAATATCGAATCTGTTTATTTTACTTTAATTTTCTTTAACAGAAGTGATATTTTATTTTCCAGATGGTTGTGCTGATGGATCCAGTTGATGACCCTGACGACGTGCTCCGTGTCAATCGCTCTCGGGAAAAACAGTATGCTTTCGACGAAGCTTTTGATGTGAAATCTACACAGGTAAATAATTCTTTGAAATGTTACACAAAAAATATTAAAATATGATTATTTTTAAGTCAATTGTAGATAATCATCATATGCCAGTATTATGTTTAATTGAAGACCAGCACTGAGCATTATAATTTTTTAATTATTTCTTGTAGAAGAAATGATATTGATAATAATGATAGACGTTCGGAGCTTGTTATTCAAATTAAGCATGCTGTTTTATGGTGTAGTTTTTGCCGGTTTAATTACTATTGTACTACCATAATTAGACTGTGGAGTCTGCAATTCAAAAGCTTGTGAAAAGCATTTTGTCTAATTAACATTCATGATGTACAGTCCCTGCAGATAAATGAGAAATGATGAAAGGAAGATTGCCGTATCTTCTAGTGTTAAATTAATTGGATGGGTTGTTGTTATGGCAACCCAAACTAAACGGGTAATTGACAAAATAATAGTAATAAATAAAATAGTAGAAATTGAATTGTAGTTTCTTCTCTAGTCGATTGTTTACATAATTTAGTTCTTGTATCATTTTTTATTTATTTATTTATTTATTTCAGTATAAAAAACACACATCCATGACCGGTAGTTAAAAAACTGAAATGGCACGGTTACAAACACTTAATGAAAATTCAATTTAAAAAAAAAAAATTGCACACATTAAAACAAGAAATAGATAAAAACATTATTATAAAATTATGATAAATTCGATGCATCTATAAAATACTGTAAAAAAAGGTCATTGCATATCTAAAGTAGATAAAACGCTCTAAGATTCATTGTTTAAAATTGATATTATAGATGGAATACATGATTTTTTAAATCTTTCTGTCTTGCATTTCATTATTGAAAATTGTTTAGCATTTCTTAATGATGACCTACGATCCTCAGTGTTGTTGGGTAAAAGGTATCTAAATCTTTGGGATTCACGAATACTGTTAGCAAAGCGAGTAAGTGATTCGAAACGTCTGCAAGCAAGTGTATTAAGGTTAAGTCTAACTAAAGCCTCTGAGTACCTCGAATATATGCATGAAAACCAATAATTATTTTACACACTCTTTTTTGAAATTTTTCAATCTGGTTAGATTGTTTAGCTGTTAAACTAGAATGCCACACAGGTAGTGTGTGTTTTATTCAGCAATAATGTTGAAAATCAAATTGGATTTATTATTAAATTCTATAAGTTCTGTCTAGACTGTTGAATTTTCTTTGACAATGAACTGTTTTATGCCCATATTTAGTCATGATGTGCCTATATATGGTCATGATGTGATGTCATCATGACCATATTTAGGCATGTCACATGTTTATGTCAAATAAAAAATTGATAGTTTGAACATTGTTTTAGCTACCGACATAGTAGCTACCATAGACCTAACCCTCAAAACTGCAGACCGAGTCACAAGACCACTCATTTTCAGGTCGTAGAGGAGAAACTGTACGTAAGAATACAAATTGGTTTAAAGTGAAGCAGTGATTGGTTCCAGCTCATGGAAATAAAACCTGTATGAAATTTTTCATTTGGGTCATTCCATGCCAATTCAACGTGGCCGCGGAAGTCACCATCTCAGATTTTGTTTAAATTTTCAGGGTTTGTTGTAACTTCAGTAACTAAGAAAAATCCAAATTTTTAGCTCAATCGGACCAATACTTTTCGAGATACCGGTGTAGAGCCGCCGACGACGTTGTTATTTGGATTCTTTGATTTTTGAAGTGTCATAACTTTTTTTCTAGGTCACCTACAAAGCTAAAAATCACAGTACTTGCTCAACTTTTGGAGTAGATTCAGATTCAAATAATTACTTAGAAAAACACTTTTCGAATTATGCTCTATCAAACATGGCTTCAGAATGAACGCGACAGAGCTTTCAGCTTATAACATTTTTGGAGGCTTCAATACGGTGCTTATTCGAGAGCGGCACTTATAAAATAATATTGGCGTGGGGCTTTTATCTCGCATATTCCTGTAGTTCAGTAGGCTTATCGTAGAGGAGGTCTTACTTCATCGTAAGTAAACGTTTAATAAAGAAATGCTTGCGTCGTCATTGTGTTACTTATATATTTAACACTATTATGTATGTGTAAATTGCATTTAATTGTATTTTGTATTGATTGTGCTGTGGCACTTAGCGTTAGGTGCAACGCTTATTCGAAAGCGGCGCTTATTCAAGTATACGGTATGGTCTGCAACATGACGTTGCTAAGTGGCCATTCATTGAGAGTAAAATATTCATGAACAAGTGGTTGCGATGATATGAACGAAAGTTTACATCCCACTGTGGTAACCAGATAGCGGGCTTTTTGAAGTAGTGAGCCAATCACTGAATCAGTGTTGGAGAAAGGTAATTAGGCATTGCAGTAGCTCTAATAGGGAATTCAATTATGTTGGTTGAATCATCTTTTTTTTTATATCTCTATGGTTTAACCTGCCTTTTAGCGTGATAGGCTGGCTAAATCAAATCAAAGGAAATTTTCACTGCAGGGAGGATATGCTTTGTCTCTTATACACATCT
>NW_022741034.1:907950-931023 GCF_011630105.1 Anneissia japonica
TTCGAATTATGCTCTATCAAACATGGCTTCAGAATGAACGCGACAGAGCTTTCAGCTTATAACATTTTTGGAGGCTTCAATACGGTGCTTATTCGAGAGCGGCACTTATAAAATAATATTGGCGTGGGGCTTTTATCTCGCATATTCCTGTAGTTCAGTAGGCTTATCGTAGAGGAGGTCTTACTTCATCGTAAGTAAACGTTTAATAAAGAAATGCTTGCGTCGTCATTGTGTTACTTATATATTTAACACTATTATGTATGTGTAAATTGTATTTAATTGTATTATTGTATTGTGCTGTGGCACTTAGCGTTAGGTGCAACGCTTATTCGAAAGCGGCGCTTATTCAAGTATACGGTATGGTCTGCAACTTGACGTTGCTAAGTGGCCATTAATTGAGAGTAAAATATTCATGAACAAGTGGCTGCGATATGAACGAAAGTTTACATCCCACTGTGGTAACCAGATAGCGGGCTTTTTGAAGTAGTGAGCCAATCAGTGTTGGAGAAAGGTAATTAGGCATTGCAGTAGCTCTAATAGGGAATTCAATTATGTTGGTTGAATCATCTTTTTTTTTATATCTCTATGGTTTAACCTGCCTTTTAGCGTGATAGGCTGGCTAAATCAAATCAAAGGAAATTTTCACTGCAGGGAGGATATGCTTTACTGCAAGGAGTTATTCTAGTTGATACTTGGATGAAACTTTAATAATCTTGCATGTTGTGGGTATAGATTAAATAAATCACAACCACTTAATTCTACATTTTACCTGTCATTTATTATTAAGTGTTGAATATTACCTATTAAGTGTCAAGTGGTTGATGACATTTAAGTATTGAAGAGACAATTTTGATTTAAATCAACTTAACTAGAAAACTGAAAAGACTGCCTATAATTACCATGTACTTCATTGTTTGCTATTTGATAAATGCACTTTATAAATTTAATGGAAAGTGTTTGAACAATAACCACATAATAGTGAAATACAAGGAGGCCAATGGTAGTGGGTGATAGAGATGCTAAATGATAGTGGCAGCACTGTGTTTTATGAGTAGTGGTCAGGTTGGTGCCATAACAGTGGCAGAAAACTGAAAAGATTTGCCTGTAATTACCATGAACAGTATTGTTTGTTTGCTATTTGATAAAAGCACTTATAGAATTAATGACAAGTGTTTGAACAATAACCACATAAAATAGTGAAATGCAAGGCCTATGGTAGTGGGTGATATAGATGCTAAATAATAGTGTTAGCACTAAGTTGGATGAGTAGTGGTCATGTTGAAAAGGTCGCACAGTAGTGACAACAATTGTTTCTCAATTTATATTAAAAATAATTTTTTTTTTTTTTTTTTAAATAATACTCATAAAATACTGTTGACAACAGCATCATTTTTACCATTTTAGGACTGTTTCATATCAAACCAAGCACAGCAATTTACAAATCTACAGTTAGTGCGAGTTAAGCAGAAATGAAGTTTTTTTTCTACTGTATTCAGAATGCAATAATAAGATAAATTATCAGGACTGATGTTTTGCCATGTTATCTTACCGAGTACTTTGTACTCTACGTACTGAGTATTCGTTATACCAAAGACTTACTAGGACTATGATATTTTCCTGATGCACACACACACCCACACGCCATCAACTCAGTGCTTCATATTCATGTAATTGAGTTAGATTTATATAGCGCTTTATACTGAGAGAATCGAGTATCAATATCCTTTTATAGAAAACTTAAGCTGCACACCACATAAAAAATTATACAGGATATGATATTGCACTTTTTTTATGGATTTATGATGCTTTTTAGTTTATGTAGGCAAAATAAGTCGTTGATAAATGAGAAAAATCAATTTTCTATTCATTACAAGTTTAAGAAGCTGCATGTTCATCTTTTATTATTAATACACAATATGAAAAATATATGATACTGCATTTGTATTTCATATTATAGTAGCGTCGTATATTGCTTACTAAAATGAATTTAACAATTTATTATTGATCTATTATTATGACTTGTATTCAGAACATTTGGCATAAAAACTATTACCCTACGGATAATCAAGTATCAACTCATTGAAATTTTGTTTTATAGATTTTTTTTATGATCACCATTAACCTATTTTCTATGGACTACCAATTGTAACGATCATGCAATAAACATATATTTTCTTTTATCAAATATTGCTTCAGTTGTGTCAACGGTTTTCTTCGCTTTTTTATTTCCGTTCATACTTAAGAATATTTACATTAAACATTAATTTAACATTAGGCATGAAGTCATTCTCAATTTGTAAAGAAATATGAAACTATAGTGAACGTGCAGAAGCACCCACGAGTTCTGTAATAAGTTTTTCTACAAAATGTCTCAAAGTTGAACTTATTTTTTTTTTAAATTCGTCAGAGGAGGGCGGAAAAAATAGAATAAAGTTTAATCTTCTTATTTAGCAAATGGTTTTGCCAAAAACTTCAAGATGGGAGAAATGAAAAAAAAAATATTGTTGTTGAATGTAAACAGTGTAGTAAATGGGATGGTAAAATGCTTTAAATTTATATATTGAATAAGAAATATACATATCTTATTTTTGGAGATTTTAAGACAGCAGCAGGCGTAATAAAAATAAAGAAAAACTTTTTTTTTTCTGAAATTCCCTCTTTGTTTTTTTGTGGCGACGGGTGTGCTAATTGGCAAAAAAAATTATATTTTATTTTTATTCCAAATAATCAATATTGGTGTGCAGCGAGTCCACGAAACAAGGTCCACGAAACAAGGTATAAAAAAAGTCTTGTCTAAACATTGTTCTTTTATAAAGTATGTTCTTGAACTAGCTGCACTACCACAGTACATTATATCATTGCTTTACCAAGTACTGTCGGATAAAAAAAAAAATACAATCTGCTATGTAAGTGGCTTGCGTTTACTGTTATAAGCTTGATGATGGTCTAGATGTATTTTCAAGCAAAATGCAGATTTTAGTTGTAAAGTTAGAAGCTGAAATGATACTGGAAGATTTTTGAACATCTATGGGAAAAAATTCAAGGGAAACATTAGAGGGAGAAATTTTTAAAACGAAAGTTGCAAATTTATCAAATTTTGGAATTTCTAAATGCCATCAGTGACTCAAGTCAATATGCAGTAAAATCCCTTCGGGACCAAAAACGTGGCCCCTTAATAGAGGTGCACCAAAGCAGGGAGTTCTACAGGGGGGAAGCTAGATACAAAGCTGCTACTTCTTACTTTCTCCTCTTCTTTCATCTTACAGGAGGATGTCTACCAAAAGACAGCTAAGCCACTTATTGATGATGTCACAGAAGGGTTGAATGCGACAGTCTTTGCTTACGGGGCCACAGGTAACAAGTGCTTTGATAGTAAATCGACTGCTGTTACATTTCATAGGTTTTTGAGGTTGGTTGACATATTGTAAGGGAGCCTATTTTTCGATTGAGAAAGTAGTACAGATTCACTCAACCGTAACTGTTGTCACGTGCGTTCTACTGTAAAATCAATTGCGATGTTTTAAGATGTCACAAATGCCAAGACTGATGTACCATGTTTAATACAGTAGTCCTTGTTCTGGCCTGAACATAGATTCGGCCAAAAACCTTCCAGAGAATGTAACTCGCAACATTCATACATGCACAGTTAAATTAACATGACGTCATTACATTCTATATCTTTGCAAATCGAAAGTCCCTATTGCTATTATGGTTTTCAACCTCCCCCAGTTTTGTTTGTTTGGGTGCTTTTTCTTGCTTTTGTCTATTTTTTAGGTCTAGCTTTGTTAATTATTGTATATAAAGTAAATGTTTATTGAATTTTTATTTATAATTTTTACGTTTTACTGTGATTATTTGAAAAAGTTGATTGTGTCAACGCTTTGTGTTGATGAGTCGAGACACTATTTATACCTTGTTTAGTGAACCCGCTGACTGCTAATATTGATGATTTCGAATATAAAAAAATTCTATTTTGGGCCAATTTAGCACACCTGCCACCACAAAAAAGTGGAAATTAAAAAAAATAAATAAAAGTTTTTCCTTATTTTTATTACACCCTCCACTGCTTTGAAATCTCCAAAGATAAGATGTATATGTATATTTCTTCCTAACTATGTCAATTTGAAGCATATAACCATTCTATTTTGCATTCACCAATAACATTTTATTTTTATTTTCTCCTCCGTCTGGATGTTTTTGTCAAAATTAATTGCTAAATAATAAAGAACACAAATTTATTTTTAATTTTTTGCGCCCTCCGACGATGATCTTTAAAAGAATAAGTACACGAAACAAGGAATAAAAAAAAGCCTAATTATTAGAAAACTCATATTCTTTGTTAATCAATAATTACATACAATTTATGCTAAACTTTCTGAACAATATACTTCTTATTTGTATAAATAACCTTTAAATTTGCTACTAGAATTAATATATTGGATATTTTTATATGTTTTGGAATTTTTTTTTGCAATTGTTAAAAATATTCCTGGTAAAACTAACATACAGCCAAAAAATCAAAGGCAAATGATGACCAAACATTTATTAAAATGAAATAATTCATGACATTTTTAATTCATATTTAATAATAATAATAATAATAATAGTAATAATAATAATAATAGTGTAGTTTTGTATAGTGCACATATCCATCTAAAATTATAATAACGATACTGGGGTATATCTATACATATTTTAGGAATAGGATTTTTTTTATGCTTACAGTGTAATTACAGTACTTCCATAGATTATCTCATACATTAATAAAAGTAAAGGAAGACAAAACATATTTAAAAATAGTTCATGACATTTCCGTTTCATATCAAACTCAATTTTTTCTCAACCTATCCCAATGAAATATGAATTTCCAAACAGAAATGAAAATGTATTATTAGTCAAATTATAATAACAATATTAATTACCGGGGGCATATCTATACATATTTTAGGAATAGGATTTTTTTGTAATGCTTATTGTTTAATTACAGTACTTCCATAGATTGTCTCATACAGTAATAAAATTAAAGGGTAACAAAATATATATTAAAATTTAATAGTTCATGACATTTTCATTCTATATTGAAATCAATTTTTTCCCAACTGCTCCCCATGAAATATGCATTTCCAAATTGAAATGAAAATATATCATTAGTCAAATTATAATAACAATAATAATAACCTGGAGCATATCTATACATATTTTAGGAATAGGATTTTTTTTATGCTTACAGTGTAATTGCACTTACTTCCATAGATTGTCTCATACAGTGGTAAAGGTAAAAGGTGACAAAATATTAAAAATTTAATAGTTCATGACATTTTCATTCTATATTGAAATCAATTTTTTCTCAACTGCTCCCCATGAAATATGCATTTCCAAACTGAAAGAAAATGTATCATTACTCAAATTATAATAACAATAATAATTACCTGGGGCATATCTATACATGTTTTAAGAATAGTATTTTTTTATGCTTACAGTATTTCCATAGATTGTTTCATACAGTAATAATAGAAGGATTTATAAAGCTCGAATAAACGAGGTCTCTGGACTCAGCAATTGGATGATTGAGTTAATTAGAAACTGAGTTATCAGTGTTGAATTATATCCTTTGAAATTAATGATGACAAATATTAATGGCATAATGAATATGATAGAAGCTGAAAGTGCAGAAGTTGTGGTTTGATCTCCTTGTTAATAATAGTAATAGTGTAGACTAGAATTTTGCTCCCAAGTAGCTGAGGATGTGTTCCATAGGTGTTTGCTCCAGTGACCAGGGGTAATTATGTAAAAGCGCATAGAGGCAGTTCATTACAATATGCGCTATATATCGTATTATTACATCCAGTCAATTTCTTAAAATGAGTATGTTACCATGGCTATCAATCTTACTTAATATTATTTTAATCTTGTGTTATACCGTACCGACAATTACAGTATTATTCCAGTACCACCTGATGATATTATTCTAGTCTAGTACTTGTGCTAAATTGAACAAAATGTGAATTAAATGAAATGAATGCCTTCAAGTTATTTTTCTAAAAGGTCAATTACGGAGGAATATAGTAATGATGGTTTTGCGAGTATCGCAGAGCTAAATCGATAAGGCTCATGCACATTCATGTTTGTTTTTTTTTGCCTCCAAAATGGATGCATGAAAAGTATAGTCATTCTGTGATTGGTTGAAGCAGTAATCCATTGGTAATTATGTGTCTTCAAAAATCTTATTGCGTATTGGTTTCAAATGAAAAGCTAAGAATCCTTAGCTCAAATGCACAACATGAATAATTTGATAAGAAAAAGCTGATGGGCCGTTTAAACATTTAAAAGCCTTTGTTTTGTTTTTTTTCAAATTATATTTGTGAAAAGTAAATTTTATTTTTAGTTGGCTGGGCGTAATATACACAATCTAATACGCTAAAGTACTTTTTTTGCATGCATTATAGATACTTGGATTTTATATTATACTTTCTTATCTAAGATTAATCAGTAGACTTTTTGCTATGTTTTATTCATAAGCAAAATCCACGACTTGAGACCTACCATGCAGATAGAATAATTTATAACACCACTGCCTAAAGTCAAAAGAGGTTCTTGTTCTTTGTACACAAAGTTATAAATTTTGTCCCAATGCAATTCCACAGATTAGTGTACTAACTAGGTCTAATCCTGCTGGTAATGTAATATCAACATAAATGTAGCACCGAATTAAACTTATCAAGTCGGAGACACTACCTACAGTGTGAACCCTGTCTACTTAGAGGGTCAGCTAAGGGAGTCAATTGATTCCAAGCTGAGTGCAGGCTACTCCCTGTCTGCTCAAGTCTATTAGCTAGGGTTAGAAGGTTACGCCAGGCATAATCAACAACAAACAGGCATTGTTTTGGAGAATTTGGACAAATTATATAAGCTCGGTTGGATGCTAGGCCACAGCTGGCTTGGGTACATCCATGGATATGGGCACAGTATGTAATGGCTATATGGGTCATCCTGTTTAAGTGTGTATACCAGTATATTTTTTTGTGGTGTCAGGGATTTAATGTAGGCTTAGGTGGGCGGTGGTGGGGGTGCAAAAATTGGGAATGCAAAACTAAATCCTCTTCAACGAAAATTTAATGGTCATTTTTTAATTATTTTAACACAGTGGAACTAATTTGCCGCCATGCAGGGAGGGGTACAATGCCCATGGGTGTGTTTGTGCCGTAATGAGGAGAGGGGAGTGTGAGTATGTGGGTGTGGCAGATGAGGATGCGTACATACATTTATGAAGTAATTGTGATATTAGGATCATTAATTGTTTTGCATGAAAGAATATTATAGTGGTTGTCCAACGACAATGTCTGTCTATAGTCAATTTAGATACAATAGTTATTATATTTAAAACATATGTTACAGTACAAAATAGACCATTCGGCTAAGACCTACCACTTGCATTATTGTTCTAATGCCCCATAAAATGATGTGTAAATGTACATACTGTAGATGTATGTGTGAAACAATTGGTATTACTGGCCTTGTCTTGATTTGACAGCTGCTAACTTTGACTGACACCTCAAAAAAGTCAATAACAGTATACATTTTATTGACAGAAATTTGTTTATAATATGCTTCTTATTCTTCTATATCACCCTTAATAAACTCCTGAAATCTTGTTAAATATTTTGTTAAGTTCCAAGACATTTGTTTTGTATAATCTCCATGTATTTATGGTACTACGTAAAAGCTACACTATAGTTTTACATGATGTCTTTCACATTTACATGTAACAAGATCATAAATATAACATGCCTCTGTAGCTTCCCCTTCAAAAATCTGTTGTCTTTTTTATGCTGTAGTTTGTTATTAATCTCTAAAATACTGATATGTCTGTATGAAGTGCCAATACATGAAATATAAACTAAAGTACTCCGCAATATGCGATTCATGGCCTGATTTTATTACGGTGGTACATTATTATTCTTGTTTTGTTAGGTGCCGGGAAAACATACACGATGCTTGGAATGGATGATGAGCCGGGTATAATGGTGCGAACGTTAAATGACTTGTTTAAAGCGATTGAGACAAAAAGCGAAGACTCGGTTTACATGGTGACTATGTCATATTTAGAGGTATGATTTCTGTGTTCTGAATATAATATGTAGAAATCCATTAATGAACACCTAATAATTTATTTTATTTCACTAATTTTTATGTTTGGTTTGGCATATTTTTCCCTTTAGATATACAATGAAATGATCCGTGATTTATTAAAGCCAACCGGAGAAGTCCTGGAATTACGGGAAGATGCCTCAGGGAACGTACAAGTGGCTGGAATTTCAGAGATTTCTACACGGTCTACACGAGAGGTAACACTTCAAACACAAATGTACTTTCATTAACAAAGTTCGCACAAAGAAGGCAGGTCTTATACATAGCGACCCGAGGTACCAGTATGGACACGGTAGTCATGGTGACGCTACAGTATCTCAAAATCGGGGGTCTGTACCTTCCTAATGACCTTCGCGTTCACGCCTGTCTATAAATTGAATAATTAGTTTCTTAGTGGCTAAAAAGTACCTTGAGACGGTTTTTATGTTGGAAGGCGCCATTAAGTGGTGTACACATGATCACCAAGAACTATGCATTTGTATTTTTTTTATGAATTTAGATCATGAATTTGCTGGTACAAGGAAATAAAGAACGCACCCAGGAACCAACGGCAGCCAACAAGACCTCATCACGCTCACATGCTGTGCTACAAGTGACCGTGAAACAACGTAGTCGTATACGTAGCACATCGCAGAGTATTAAAGTCGGCAAACTTTTTATGATTGATCTGGCAGGGTCTGAGAGGGCGTCTCATACCAAGGTAATGTTTCGTCAATAGATTTAAGCCACTTACACTCCTGGGTGGAGAGAAGCAATGCAAGTAAAGTGTCTTACCCAAGGACACAAGTGAAATGCACAGCATTGACCTTGAGCCTGGAAAACCAAACCGTTGTCGCTGCACCAAATCACTTCAACAATATGAATGAATAAAAAAAAATTTTTTTAAATAGTGATTCTCATGCAAAATTGTTGAGTTGACTGGCATATGACATTTATAATACATATTTTGTTTATGAAAATGTGTATTATTTTGTTTTTATTTAGAATCGTGGAAAGAGAATGATAGAGGGAGCTCATATAAACCGTTCATTACTGGCCCTTGGCAACTGTATCAATGCACTTTGTGAAGGGGGGAAGTATGTGAATTACAGAGACAGTAAAATAACAAGACTGCTAAAGGTAAGTTAAGATACAAACCCATCTGTCTCCCTCATGATAATTGCTATCGTAATCATCAACATCAATTACTTGTTAAGCTGTAGGATTCTTTGGTGTATATATTGTTGTTTTTTGTTTATTAGTGTTTTGTATTAAAGCTTTAAAATCATTGCTAAACAAAGCTCTTTTGATATATAGTTGAACCTGTCTTAGTCGAGTCCAAAATGGTATTGAAAAATTGTTTGACATAAAGATCAATTATTAATAGAAAACAGTTTGGCATGTTAAATAAGATCGACTTATTAATATTATACAGTATTGTGTAATATATTGTTTTTAGTTTATCATAAATGTTTTGATATGTAAAGGTAAATATAGGTAGGAGAATAACCCATTACTCACAGCGTCATTGTGCTGAATTGCGTACAGACATGGTCCGTGACTACTGTAACAGCCATTGAAATGCTCTTAGTAGCTTCAATTTCATGTCAACTGTAGCTGAAGTGAACCATAGCATCGGAGTAATCCCCTACTCTTTCAAAAGGTGTTATATGTTCATTAAAGTGCACACAAAGTACATATGTATGCTGGTCC
This sequence comes from Anneissia japonica, assembly GCF_011630105.1. Taxonomy (NCBI): domain Eukaryota; kingdom Metazoa; phylum Echinodermata; class Crinoidea; order Comatulida; family Comatulidae; genus Anneissia; species Anneissia japonica. The sequence goes on from NW_022741034.1 coordinate 917,791, forward strand.
TTATCCAAGAAGACTTGGTTTTACCAACCCTATCCTGGGCCAGGAGCTGCTCAAACCAGTGCCGATGTTAAGGCTAGAGTTAGCCGTGCCCCTACCTTACCGCTCGACCCCTTGACTTGGCCAAATATTTATAGGATTTTTTGGTATATATTGTAGCATTTGGTTTATTATAAATGTATGATATCATTATTAGTATTTTATATTCTTAAAGCTGTAGAAATCATTGCTAAGCAAATGCTGTTTTGATATTTATAGGATTCTCTGGGTGGTAATTGCCGTACAGTAATGATTGCTCACTTGAGCCCGGCAAGCTTATACTATGAAGAATCCAGAAATACCTTACTCTATGCAGACAGAGCTAAAAATATCAAAACGAAGGTAATTATTAATCATCCTATCAAATGTGACCGACTCTGGTAAAACAAGCTGTTTTAGGAAAAATTCAAAATTTTCTTTTTAGATTCAGCATGAATTGTTCTTTAAAACAGTGTTTATTTATTGAGTTGGTTGAGTATTAGCGAAGTTATGAATATTTTATTTTTTTAATATCATGTAGGTTTTGAGAAAACAGCTTCCAAAGATTTCAAAATCAATAGAAGATTTTTATTTTGAAAAGAATTTTAATATACTTTTCAGTTAAATTTTAAGTGATTGATATTTAGCATAAATGTTCTTCAATATAATAAGATCTACTTGTAAATTATTTGACTTAGGTAAGTTTTACTGTATACTAATATTATACAGTATTGTTTAATATATTGTTTTTAGTTTATCATAAATGTTTTGATATGTAAAGGTAAATGTAGGTAGGAGAATAACCCATTACTCACAGCATCGTTGTGCTGAATTGCGTACGGACATGGTCCGTGACTACTGTAACAGCCATTGAAATGCTCTCAGTGAGTAGCTTCAATTTCATGTCAACAGTAGCTGAAGTGAACCATAGCATCGGAGTAATCCCCTACTTTTCCAAAAGATGCTATAGGTTCATTAAAGTGCACACAAAGTAGATATGTATGCTAGTCCTGATCCAAGAAGACTTGGTTTTACCAACCCTATCCTGGGCCAGAAGCTGCTCAAACCAGTGCCGATGTTAAGGCTAGGGTTAGCGGTGCCCCTCCCATACCGCTCGACCCCTTGATTTGGCCAAATATTTATAGGATTCTTTGGTATATGTTGTAGCTTTTGGTTTATTATTAATGTTTAATATCATTATTAGTATTTTATATTATTAAGCTGTAAAAATCATTGCTAAGAAAATGCTGTTTTGGTATTTATAGGATTCTCTGGGTGGTAATTGCCGTACAGTAATGATTGCTCACTTGAGCCCGGCAAGCTTATACTATGAAGAATCCAGAAATACCTTACTCTATGCAGACAGAGCTAAAAATATCAAAACGAAGGTAATTATTAATCATCCTATCAAATGTGACCGACTCTGGTAAAACAAGCTGTTTTAGGAAAAATTCAAAATTTTCTTTTTAGATTCAGCATGAATTGTTCTTTAAAACAGTGTTTATTTATTGAGTTGGTTGAGTATTAGCGAAGTTATGAATATTTTATTTTTTTAATATCATGTAGGTTTTGAGAAACAGCTTCCAAACATTTCAAAATCAATAGAAGATTTTTATTTTGAAAAGAATTTTAAGATACTTTTCAGTTAAATTTTAAGTGATTGATATTTTGCATAAATGTTCTTCAATATAATATATCTTCTCTTATAAAAGTAAAAACATGAATATGTTGAAAATTCTGATTCTCGCACGTTTTGGGTGCTTGTAGGAAATTAGAAATAGCATCAAATAGTGAGTTTTACCAAAGCTGGCCACAACCATTATTTTTTTTGTATTCCCTTTAGGGTTAATTTTTCTGTAATGTGTAATTTCATTCATAATAATGTCATAATTTTTCTTGAAGTAATTTGCATAAATTTCATTTCAGGTGCGACCAAATCTAATGAATGTGTCATACCACATTGCACAGTACACCAGTATAATTACTGATCTCCGTAAAGAAATACTAAGGCTGAAATCAAAGATCACGGACCAGGAGTCTGAGATACAGAAGACTAGGTCCACATCAAAAATACAAGAGATACACTGTAAGAGCAAAAAAGATTAGTTATTTGCTATTGTTACACCAGTCATAAACCAATTCCTAATTCTAATTGCATGTTATAGTAAAACGGATTAGATTCAAACAATATAATCAGATTTAGAAGTTGGTTTTAAGGTTGGTGTAGTAAAAGTTTATTGCCAGTAATAAAATGGAATGGCTCTCTAGTATGTTGCTGAATGTTGTCAATATTCAAATGAATTATTTTTGCCAAGACTATTAAGCAGAGTATCGTAGAATATGTAAATGTAAACATGGGTAAATTATGACCATCTAAGTTTTTTCTGAAACAGTTTTTAAAATTTAAGTCCTTTTAAACACAATATATTAAATCATTTTAGACAGTTAACATAGGCACACACAGCGTAGACAGTTGTTGGTAATTCCACAGAAACAACAATTGACCATTTTTGATAAAGATCCAATCATAATGTCAACCGCAGACATCAGAAGATGTCATAAAAATCAAACGCTCACAAAGCAAGATTCAACTTATGCTGTTTTTTATCTTTTATGGCTTTAAAAAAATAGGGAAAATTTCATCTTGTATATCTTCATTTCACTTATTTTAAAACCATGGTTTACACAAAGTTTTACTTACAATGTCCTAAATTTATAGTACTTTATCTTATGTATTTGTCGCAATATTTCTACCTTTTACGAAGTTTATAAACCATGTATATCCATATTATCTTTTTTTTTCATTGTTGATAAAATCGTTGGCATAAGAAAACAGAACATAAAAATGCATTTTGAACATTTTTTTGCAGCTGAAGTAGAAAGAACTTCAATTATGCAAGATCGGAGTGAGATGGAGAGGTTGCGTGACCTGCTCACGGAGAACTTTCGGGAAAGGATGCTGAATCGTCAGAACCTGATTGAGTTAGAATCTTATAGATTCGCCCGTGCGATGGACAGTAATAAATATATCAGCATTGTGTCTGAGTGAGTGATGTCATTAATATATGATTGTTCTTGCGCATAGTCTTGGTTTTTAAAGTTGTTTAAAATTGTTAGTGAAGTTTGGTTTCTATACAGTCGCTACACGGTCGATACCTTTTTTTTTATTTACTGTAGTCGTTGCACTGCGTAGCTGTCCCCAACACATTCAAGAAGGCGCCCTAATTCAATTGACCAATCAGCATCGCCAAAAGAGTCTGTGATAGCGTGTAACGATTTCCATGGAAATTAGGCTTAAATCAGTAAAGACTGAAAACAGTTTACTGTCGATATTTTATTGCAAAAAATTGTATGCTAAATGTCAATTATATATATAGTAAATATACATTGAGTATAATTTATATACCAAATTATAAGTTAATCACCATTCAAAAGTAATCTGTAACTCTTGTAGTATTTTTAATTTAATTTATTTAATTAATTTATTTATTGATTATTATATTGACAATTTGATTTATTATATTAAAAAATTGGAAATATAGAATATAATATAATTAAGGAAATAAGAAAATATATAAGGTATTGTTAGGTATGATATTTTGTTTCACTTTTCTTTAAAAAAGGTATGAACAAGAACGGACAAGGAAAGCTGCTCGCAACAAACAAGATCGTAAAAGTTTTGATAAAGAGAGTGATACTGAAAGTCTAGTCTCAGAGCCTATGGAACCGATAGAGGTGGCAACAGCCCGAGAGGAAGTAGCAAAACTGATGGCTCAGCAAAACAGATGGAAGAACCGCAGCCATGAGCTGAGGAAGAAAATAACCCAGTCACAAGAAGTCTCGATACGTCTTGAAGCTGAAATGCCAAAGCGTGTAAGTAACCAGGAACAGCGCGAAATTCTGCGAATGTTGTGCAAAGTTCACGAGTTAGAGATCGAAAACATGGAACTCAAATCATTTGCTCTTTTACACCAGAATGTTATACAGCAGAAGAATGTGACGATCTCTCAATTCCGAATGAACAAAGATCTCAGCGAGGCTATCATACGTCAACAAAGAATGCTCCTCGAAGATCACGGAATCCAAATCCCGAACGAACTTGAGGAGATGTATGAAAAGTACAGTCAGCTGACCATAGAAGACCTGACGGCCATGAACGATGACAACTCAATTGAGAACCAATTAGAACGTGCCGCATCCTTGTTAAATATCCGGGCACCGCTGCCCACTGCATTGGACGTGAAAGAGAAAATAGATTTGCCTGAGAAGGTAGCTCCAGTAGCAAACACAAGCCAGCCACGTATTTTTAACATCAGCCCGAAATCAAAGCAAATTCGTGAGCGTGCTGGGATAGTCACAGTACCGAAGGTTCAGGTAGAGTCACCGTTTAAGATTGCAACACCTTTAGCAAGAAGTATGGTGGACTTGAATGACAGTTTTAGCAACGATTACAAGATAGTATCTGACCAATCAAGGTTTAGCCGGTCAATGCAGAACCTAGATAAAATTGAATCGGACACTGAAGAGAGTGAAAAGAAAGAAATGGTGAAAAAAACACAGAGAATTGCTCTTGTAGCTGCGAAAAGAAAATCAAATCAGCTTTATAGTAAATATGACAAAAGGAACTTGCATAACGACCGTGGGGTTGGGTCGTTGAACTCTGTTCATGAACTCACCGAACCAGAAATAAAACCAGAGTTTATAACTTCTTTTCCACGTCCTTCCAAAGTTAACAGATTTCATCAGAATGTTACTCCGTACAAGATGCTGTCGCCTTCGGGTACGATGATCAGTGACAGGTCCGATGCTGTGTCGATGATAGCACATGATAGGGCAGGTCAAGCATCACGGATACGCTATCATAAAGACAGATTAAGAAAACCGATTGAGGGCAAAAAGAGAGTCAGGAAAATTTCGGATAGTGTACAGGTAGGTGTGACAGCCTAATATAGGCTTATACCAACATTAGTAACTCTGAACATGCACAAACTCAGGACAACGATAAATATACTGAACTCTTGCCGTGTAGAAGCTTCCATTGCTGCCCCATCAAGGAGTTGTCAGATGTACTTTTAGTACACTGAGATTGGGTATTTTAATAGGGCGATTCCTCTCAGGCACTTAAATACTGTATAAGCAATAGTAGGTGACCTTTTCATCTATCTGTCAACTTACTCCATCATGAGTCATTCATTATATCATCGACATAATCCTACCTAACCTTTTATTTGGAGAATTGGAGCTCATTTATATAATTTGTAGTAACGTTTGACCAAATGCGAATACAATAGTCAAATAATAAGGCATTATGTGTATTTAATAACATTTTAATTGTGTTAAAAGGTAGGAACTGTTTGATAAAGCAAATGACTCTAATTCTTTTAGAAATTTTAGAATGTTAAATTGCAATCAAAGTACACACCAACATATTCGATATCTCAGTGATTGCATCACTAGCGGTTGTTGATTGGTAATTAAATCCACTTTTCCCCGCTCATATAATCATATGAACTAAAAACTGCATAATAATAGAATAATAAAAGTAGGTAGGTAAGTTGTAAGCGCATAGAGTACCAGATATATATTAATGATAGTGATGTGTGGGTTTGTAAGTGGAGTAAAACTGTAGTTGAGGTTTTGTGAGATTTGTCATCTTCTTTTTCATTTTTTATTTGTATTCTTAGGTAAATCAATCTAAGAATATTGTGACGCGCACTAGGCCGTCAAATTCTGAACAACACATTCAACCAAAGAGAACAATACAGAAACCCTACATCTGGAACCAAGATGGCCGAGCACGAGGTTCAAAGGTCACCAAACACTCAATCAAGCATCATACAGGTAGATATCTGGCATTTGGAAAAATATTTGATACCTTAATATTTAGTATACATTGTATGCACTATCTTCAACAAAATGATAATATTGATGATGATACTAATGAAAATAATTGAAATAATTATGAAAAAAAATCATGGTGGAAGCCTGAATGGCTGCACCGTTACTGTTCAGGCTCTCAAACTTATAGGTCAGAGTTCAAGTCCCAAACTAACTTTCCACTTCAGGGGTGAATTGCTATAAGTGGTCTTTAGACGGTCTGAGCGGTTAGCCGGGTATAATTGACCACAAAAAAGTGGTCTTTAATTGGAGGGGTACTTAATTAAAGAGAGACCTGTATTTGATTTTAAAAGTAACTTTCATTCTACTTCATTCACATTTATGTTTGTTTCTTTCTTTAGGTGATCAAGATATCAATCGTTTAGAAAGCATTGAAACACCGCCCTCTGTAGTTCATCAACTTGGCAGTGAAAGAGGAAAAGGGCAAACCATTCAAAGATCATATCGAGGTGATTAGAAATTATCAGTTGGATGAGATTTGAATTTAAAAAAATAGATTATTCATTTTGATCTGGTATACAGTATATAAACATTTGTGGTTCTTTTATGTATATTTTATATTTTTATTCATCAAATTGATAGAAATGCAGCTTCGTATAGTACCACAGTTGTGTTGTCACAAAACCAGGTGCCGCCCTCTAGACGTTGGTTACCATTCATTACGCCTGAATGACTTAATAATTTTAATGGTTTAGAATAGGCTTTCTGGAATAGGCATTTTAAAACCTAATAATTTACCATCAAAATGTACTAAAAAAACAAAAAGTTCGCATTATATTATCGAACACACATTTAATCATCAATTTTAAACATTTACAAAGAAAAATAAAGATACAACTCTTTAATAATTATGTTAAAAAATTGGGATCAATGGTTTGTCAGTGGAGAAAATGGCGTCGGTTGAACCCATTTTGCGTCGCTGATAGCAACGGAGTAGTAGCACGTGGTATCGTGACGTAAAACTGTAGTACTCTATAAGCTGAAATGCTACATTTCACTGTTAAATAATAATGAAGCATGAGTGCTATAAAAGGCTAATATTTTATTGTTAATGAAAGTTTGAGAACAATTTAAAAAAACTAATATATTTAATTTGGGGTGAAAGTATAATGCATATATTCTATTTTTCTACTGATCATTAATCGGTCTTGTTTATAAATTTGAAATTCTTTCTTTGAAGTGCCTACTGATAAACAGGATGTAACAAACGGCCATCACCATAAACGTCTGACCAAACGCAATACTTACTCGCTATCATCAAAGAACCAGCCTAACTCCCTCACTGTGTCGGGGTTTACGATGCCAAGGCAGGAGCGGGTAGGAGGGCGAAAATACTGAGACAGCAGCGTGTTTGTGGAGGGAAAGTAATAAAATACAGCCTCAACCATTTCAACCAAAGGCAGGAATGTTTTGGGGTAAAATACATGTGGCATGCCTAATATGGTTAACGATGACATCAAATCATGACCATATATGGGCACATATGTGTATAGTGTAGACAAAGCTCAACAAAGTTGACTAATGCAGATGTTTTTTTCAAGAGAGAAAAATACTACACAACGCCATACAGTACTGAGAAACCAACATAATTCGGTTAATCGATTGTTTCTAATATTTATGCCTGAAAATGCTGTTCTTTTTTATATTTGAAGATTTTCAATCAACATAGTTTAAATCATATTTTTTTTTTCTGTACATAAGTTGTTTATTTACTCAAAGTATGTTTTTTTTTTGTAAGATAGCTGAGAAATACATTTTTTATAATATATATATATAATTGTTTAATTAAATGTATGCATATTTTGTTATGAAATATGACATATTGATTAAAACAAACAATGCCAAATTTTCTAGTAACATAACTTTTTGTAGTGGATTTTTAGATTAAATAACAAATTATGTGTAGGTTTTTAATGGATATTTTATGCAATGGAACACAGGAGTCCGTCCAATCAGGCTTGGCTATATTCTTGTTTTTGTAATGAACTTAAAAACTTTTTGAGTGGCATATCTAGTATTATTTGTATTCTGAAAATATGAATATTATGCTTAGTAAAGCCCACAAAGGCACATGTCAAACCAATGGTAAACACTATAATAGGCTAACATCTGTTTTAAATGTACAATATTTTCTATTGTCAAAATGTGTTTATCGAATCCTGAGCTGATATCCTTTGTTAGCCAAGGGCAGGTGAAGGGCTGGCAATAGAAAAGAAAAGGGTGCCAGCTCAAATGAAGTGATTTTTGAACTTTTTTTGTAATTATTTAAGTTTTAATTTATGGGCATTTGGAGTGCAAATTTTGTGCATACCCCCTTCTCCAAGATATGCTACTGTTGATGCATTTTTTGTGCTTTTGCAAATTTTGGTAATTATGTTGGGCTTGTTTGGATTTGGATGCCCAAAGGTTGGATTTTTTTCTCCTAAGTTTTACACCCTGGACTTAGACCCCACCCAGGTGTAGCATTTCAGACTTTTCTGATAGTTAAGACCCTCAGGGTTTGGACTACTGTAAATGCTCGAACAAGAGCCGCTCTTGAATAAGCGCCGCACCAAACCTGATTTTTTTCGCTAAGCGCCGCTGCGCTTATTCGTGAGTATATTGCCCTGTGTGTAAGGAAACACTTTGTGAAACAGGGTTTTAAATACAAGCAAATCTTTATAAACGTTTATTTATTAGGACGTAGGACCTATGATCGGCCTACTGAATTACGTAAATATGTGAGATAGTTAACATGGGAACGGGCATGGAAAGCACCACGCCAGTAAACGCCGCTCTTGAACAAGCGCCGCACCAAAGCCTCCAAAAATTGTATAAGCACTGCGGCGCTTAATCAAGCATTTACAGTATTCCTCTGGATTTAATTCCTGAGTGTCGGACAATTTCCTATCATGCAAATTGCAACAGAAAGTATTGTTATTATTTAAACTTGGTATTTCATGCACTGTTAGTATAAATATTATTACCTTATACCTCCATGGTTATATTGTGTACTGTATGTAAAAACTTACAGATCCTGCCTATACTATTATTACTTAACTTTTTTGCCAACAAATAGCATTCTGTTATTTTTAGTGTGTGTTGTACAAAATATCATAATAGTTGTCTTATAAATATCTTTATACATTGCTGATTGTTTTCATAATGTTTATCTATATTTAATCAGTGGACATTCCCAATATAAAATCATTCCGAGGTTTAATCCGTCCTGCCTCTACTGTATATAAATCAAATTTTCAATGCCAAAGTTGTCGCTTAAAAACAAAAACATACTTGCATATAAATTTACTTACTTAATATTCTTGCAAGTCCCCTATTATTTTTTGGTTCTCATTCTGGACAGCACCACCAATGAGTAAGTTAATTTAGAGACAGAATAATAATAATTAAAAAAAAAAAAAGAAATCAAGTATGGGAACGACAGTTAAATATGGTATGGTGCGCACAAAGTGCAATAAAAAGTGAGTACCGGTAACCCAAATTTAGAGCCTAGGACCCAGGCTATCATGAGGGTAACCCTTAAAGTAAAGTCTGACTCGGGGACCATCACAACATTCATAGGAAGCAAAATAAAATTCATTAATCGAATAGAAACTGTTCACAGAATCATATTGCCTGGATTATTCCGAGCTATTTCCCAAAACACTGTGTACCACCATTTCGATGATGCTTAAAGATTGGCGTATTGAATGATGCTGTTCAGTATTTACAAACCTGCGTAATGTGTAAAGCCCAGCTGTCCTGACTATCAAATTTTATTTGACAAAAACATGTGGCATGCTTAAATACGGTAATGATGACATCGCATCATGACCATATATAGGCACATCATGACCATATATAGGCACATCATGACCATATATAGGCACATCATGACCATATATGGGCACATCGTGACCATATATAGGCACATCATGACTATTAGAATATGAGAACACAATAGTTTTTCGTCAATGAAAATTTGATAATTTGGACAGAGCTTAACAGTCTCTCAGTGAACAGTGGCATAAGAAAGAGGTACAAGGCCCCGGGCTAAAGGCTTCCTGGTGCCCTACTATCCTGCTGGAAAAGCCAGTCTGCTTGCTGTATTTGATATTTTAAGTATTTTATTTACATGTTAGCACCACCTGAAAAAAAAAAGTCCTACTTGGCCAATTTATTGGGCAAATATGCTTATAAATATTGCAGGGCCTTTAATGCCTGGTGCCCCAGTCAGAGCTCATGATTGTTAGGCCGGACACTCACTGCATTCAGCGGTTGTTGGCCGATGTGATACTAAGAAGAGCGCAAGGCTGCGATACACGCAATGGATCGTTTTTAATGACAATCCATTCGGAGTGCCGCCGACAATCAGCAGATGGCTTCGTCTTGTCCAGCGCTCCCAGGCAGCGGATTTGGTTTCGTCGGCTGACGTTCGTTCAATGCATGATGCCGGCTTGCGCCACTACAAGTGACACCCCTATTAATTGATTACGTTGTTATAATGATGTAATATGTTACGTCTTAAGTGCAATATATAAAGTGTTGTGCCTTTTTAAGTGATGTAGCCTTACTAACTTAAGTTATTTATGATGGAGATTGGCTCAGTTTTCATCAGGGTATCCATAGGTTTTATTGAACTGTAAAATTGCCAACATGAAACTATCCATCTTTAGATAATAATTTGTCGTAGGTTTAAGACTTTTGTTCCGAGTTTTTTTCCCTTCATAAGACAGGGTTTTGTCAGGCTAAACATACTAAATGCTTATAAAATTAGTTTTGTTGAACAGCTATTCATAGGCATATTACGAAAGATGTCTTGCAAAGAATTCATACTTTTTGATTAAATAATTATTTATTTGGAAATGGAATTTACAATGCACACTGGAAACATGCAACTAATAGGCTACTGGGCTGAACCATTCCATTTTTATATGAAATTAATCGTAAAATAAAAAAAGACAAGGTCTTCATGTTCTTTAGGCCAAAGAATGAACATGTCATAATTTAAAGTCTTTGAATTTTTCTGTCGAGTAATTAGAAATTAATAAATAAGTGTACACAGTAGTGTATCTAGGAGTCTTGAAATCAGGGGTGGTGCCAGCGGAGTGGGGGCCCTAGGGGCCCCCAATCAGGTGAAAAAAAGTTTATATGTATTTTCTAAATTGGCAAAATTTTGGGGGATTTGTCTTTTGGTGCACTTTCTAAACATTTTAATGGACGCTCGACCATGCCCACTTTGCTCTTGTCGGGGAAAGCTCTCGTTGGTGAAAGCTCTCGTCGGGGACATCGCTCTCCCCCGGGACCTCAGACCCTCAGTTGGTCAAATCCTGGTGCCACACCTGTTTGAAGTGGGCTGGGGAGGGCTCTTTAGGGTTGCAAAGGTAAAGTGGTGTGAGGGGGGGGGGGCACTAGCTCTTAAAATAAGGTAATATGGGGTGATTTTTATCTACTTGAGCATAATTGTTTGCTTCAAACTTTTTCAATAGGTAGGGGGGGGGGTGTGGGAGACTTTTTTTTAAGGGACAATGTTTTTTAAGCTATTTTCTAAATACATTGTGTTCTACCAAATATATGCCGATCTATGAGTGTACATTAGTAGTAGCAGCAGCAGTTTTAGAAAATGCAAGCCAACGTTTGTAAAGCTTTAATGTTTGTAAAGCTTTAACATTTGAACGTAAATCCAAATTGAATATTACAATTTTAAACTCATCTGATTTAGAGAAGGTAAAAATATATAGAAGCAAAATAGTAAGCATTCTCAGCATTGTGATGCTGAGATTAATAGGTTGTAACTGAGCTAGAACAAACTGTAGTATTGTTTTTGTCTGAATTTTAAATAAACTTAGGATATCCTATCAATGTTTTTGTAACATCTTAAAATTGGTCACTTTTTACATCCTTTTTGTTCCTTGGCGCAGGAACCAAGTACTAATATACAGTATACTTTTAATTCTGATGTGTACCAGTTTTTCTGTCATTTGCCAAAGTTATTTGGAAAGAAAATGGAAGAAGATTAAGAATATTTGATGCATCACAAATATAATATTGTGAGGAGATTATAATATATATTTATGGAATAACTTCATGTGACTAAAAAGTTAAGGTGATTTATGTATACTTAGTAAATTTGCAATTTATCAATTTATAAATTTGCTGTTAAGAGGCGTTATAAATAGAGTGTAATTGTAATTATTTTTGTCCTGTTGTTACTATTAAGTTTATTATTTGTTTTATTACAGTATTATTATTATTATTATTATTATTATTATTATTATTATTATTATTTATATATTGTTAAAATACATATGATTAATCTCAACATCTGTCGTGTCAAAATCTAAATTTCCAAATATGGATTTCCAAACATTTATTTTTTACTGATGTTGAAGCTCAGATTTGTATAAACAATGTTTTTTGTAAGCTATTTTCTAATACATTTTTTCATTAAGCTGTGAGACTGCAGGGATATTGGGACTTCAGAATTACAAGACTGCTTATATTTTCTTTATTAAGGGTCGGTTGCTACACCTTAATGGAGTTATTGGTAATTCAAATGAATGTAGTAAAATTTGGAGGCACGTTTGTGAATAAACATAGGTAAATCATGTGTACTAGTAAGGACTAATTTTTGAACGGTTGTCAAGTGCATAAGCCACAACAAAATGTACCTTAAGTTCATTATCACCATAATCGTCATTACCATCATTGGGTCCGTATTAATACAACTTTGCTGAAAACTTTATACACATTTGCTTCATATGAAATATGAATTGATATGACTATTGTTTAATTCATGCGAGGTCCCACATTTTGAGTCCAATTTGGCTCATTTTTTTTCGAAGTTGGACGATTTTTCGACACTGTCATTTTCCTGTTCTGTGTTCTGTGGTAGCTAGGGATCACAAGAGCACTATCCATGTCTGCAAATGCCACTTTAAACTTAATTTCAAGATTAAATCTAATAGCTTAAACGTCTATTTGCTTTTCTAAAAATGACTTCACAGGGAGAATAGATTAACTGAATAGCTCTATATCTTCCCCCAGTGGCGTATTTATGGAAGGTGGGGGGAGCTCCTTCAAAAATTACTGGGACACCCCCCCCCCCAATAAAAAAAAAAACAAAGAACAAAACAAAAAAATCACGGTGAAGTAGTTAAAAATCACCTCCATTAGCATCCCCACTGTCTGCTCCTGCTATACTTCTGTTTTTTGACTGAGTCACTAGTAGCTCAGAACCAGAATGATATGATAGAGAATGATAAACTCTAAATCGTTTTGCAGTAATGCTGTAAATAAATAATATATAGTCTTAATTACTAAATTAAGGACTGGAAAAAA
>NW_022741034.1:931142-937738 GCF_011630105.1 Anneissia japonica
GAGCAGTAGAGAAAATCCGATCAGAATGACAAAATAAACTAAGCATCCAACATCATCATCATCATTATTTCGTCATCATTATTATCATCATTGCCTTGCCATACAAACATCATCATATCATTTATCAACAATCAACATCATAATATCATCATAAACAATATCGTCATTATCGCCATCAACATCATCATCATAATACCATCGATGTCATCATAACCACTACCATCATCATCATTGAATTTTCATCGTTGATTCATAGTTAGGCCTAAATGGGAATTTGTTTTATCATAATTTACTATGGTTATTATTTTGAAGTTTGATAGGTGTTGTATTGAAGACATTGATAATTTTCTCAACAGTGGCATGCATTTACAAAATTATTTTCCATAGTATTTCTAAAGGACAACTAAAGTGATCGATCGAGGTAGGCCCAAATGACACCGTCTATAGAAATTAATATATAATGTACCTCTATGAATGATGTCGATGGCCAGCTACTAGTAGCGGATCCAGGAATTCGAAATAGAGGCAGTGGCGGCTCTAAGATACATTTTTTGGGGGCTAGAGCTATTTTATGTATCTCATTTTTTTTTTTTTTTTTTTTTTTTTTTTTTTACAAATAAACCTATTTATTAAAAAATTTCTATCTTATTAGCTCTTGTACTGTAGGTCGGTATTTAAGCGTGGAGGGAAACGCGCGGACAATGAGAGTTTCTACAACCATAGGTGGCGCTTCGCAGGTAAACAACAACACATGGAAGTTACCTGACGTCCTGATGTGCTCTCTGAATTTTTACCTGAAAAATGTAAATAACTGTAGGCCTACGTGTAAAATATTGCTGAATTAGTTAACCCAAATCTGAGTTTGCTGACTATAGCGTTTAGTCGTACAGAGAGTATGTGTAGACTGATATAAATTTACTGTCGCTTTTTAGGCCTAGTCGGTCAGGGCTTCCTAGCCTAGGCCCTTCCTAGGTGATGCATGCACAATACAGTACTGTACAGTACGCTCGCTTATTGTTGAATGCTGGTTTGCCATAGGCCGGAAAAATCAGTTCAGAATTACAGAACAAAACATCATTTAGATTATTTAGAGCAAAGAGAAAGAAGGTAGGCCTAGCTAGGCTATTTGAACTTGAATTTATTCTGCACAAGATTTTGTCTATAGGCCCAATATTATATTTATATAATATAATATATAATATATTATTCTCAGTGGCTGAATTATTACAGTATGATGGTGGTAACACGATCGTATTTCATATATTTTTATTTTGTTTTGGTAGTTCAAATGTTGAGCAACTATACAGTTGGCATGGTTGTCTGCACTTCTCTCTTCATGTAATACTGTTTGGCCTATATATGCATTAATATAAATAAAAGCATTGTTGTATGTTAGCATGTTAAAGTACTGTTCAATCACTATAAGTGTATACACTATTGCGTGTGTTTGTGTTTAGCGAAAGTACTGAACACTATTATTAATTGTGCATGCATCACCAGCATTCCATAAGCCTTATTTATTGGCGGTCATCTGGCTGACAGCTGCTTCGGTCCTACTCCATATTCCACTCCCATTGTATCACATTCCAGGTGGGTCGGAGTTCAATATGACGATTATTCCAGGCTTTGAGGCTAGGAGCGGCTTGATATTCATTAAAACTGATCACAGAAATTTAATGGTAAATGCTTGGTACACAACTTTCACTTTTTTATTAACATGTTTCTCATTTAACATCTACTCAATTTGTCTTAAAATCATTTGTCTTAAAATTTCGCTATCTTAAAGCAGTGCATCTTGGCGTAAGCATAGCTACTTAAATGTTTTTATAATTGGGTTGAGTGCACATTTTTAACAAGTTTGGTTTCAAATGCATTGTTATTTGTAATGGACCTTAAAAGCTACAGTATCTTGGAGCTCACTTAAACAGATCTCTCAGAAGTAAATGCACTGTAGCTTCAAGATTCAAGATACTTTTTAAAACAGAAATTTATTTGAAACCGAAAAAGTTCAAAATGTGCACTCAACCCAGTTTTAACATAAATTGCCATAATCACCATAATCGATCATATTTTACAGGTTTTATCTAATAGTAAAACAATTTTTAATGGCATTTTGGATTCGACTTAGGCAAGTTTAACTGTTTTTAAACCAAGCTTTCTTGGTACAGTAAATAATGTAATTCTAGAAATTTAAAGAATATTTATTTTTATAGTACCATATTTTTTTGTAAAACCAGTCAGTTGGTTGGCACTTTTCTCCTTACTGATCCATTACAAACATAAAACACATAAACAACTTAAAGTAGCTGTACTTTGAATTTAATAACCCTTCTTCCAATTGAAACATTTTTACTGGTAAATTTGCCCATATAAAGCCAGCTAAGCATGTGCAACATGAGGTATTGCCTCTTTTATGTGGAGTTCAATGGCTTCAAAACACAATACCTATAATCAAAGCCTAGGCCTGGACTGGAATGATGTTTATTTATTGAAAGAATTCTAGCCTGTGATACCTAGGCCTAATAAATGATTTTTAAAATTTTAAAAACACTAATTTTTTACTGGTTGGTCAGTTATTTTTATTGGTAAAATTGACGGCTAAAAAGGCTTCGGGGGAACACTGCCTTCGTAAATTCATATTAAAACTCAAGTTATACACAAAATACTGATTACCACCCTCTATTGTAATATATTTTAAAAGGATAATTTGATATTTAATACTTCTGAAAATAGGTTGTAAACAAATTAAAAATGTTGAATTTCATTCATGTTATTATTTATTTTTACAAATCATGGACATAGGATTGTGACAGGGGATATCCCTCCAAAAACCACCCCACCCCCAGCTTGGTCCTTCTCACCTCCAATTATCCATCCATCCTTTGCTAAATCCTAGAGCCACTGATCTTAGTGTTCTACAGTAGTTCTAGAAATCTCAGATACTGTATCTCACTTTTCTAAATCTAGAAAATTCAGATCTTTAAATTTAACAGGCCATACCATCATTTTTAGTGGGAACTTTTGACTGAAATAGGGGAGTTAATATGTACAAAAGGTTAAGTGAGTAGGCGTTATCTATCGAGCATAATTTTTTGATTTGAAATTTTTTCAATTTGGGAGAGGGGGTGGTGGGGGAGTGGGTCGACTGGGTCCCTCCCCTAGATACACCACTGCCTGAGGGTTCTGTGCTTTCGCTGCCCACATATTAATTTAGATCAATTTATTCTGGTTTATTATCTGGGTTTTCTATAGTTGTCTACAATTTTTAATTCATCAATACAGGAAAACCTTTTTTTTTTTCAAACTTTGGAAGTAAAAAAGTTGGGGGGTGGTGGGGGGGGGGCTTCTTTTCAAAATGAATGCTGTAAATTTTGTGAATTTGTACTTTGAAACAATAAATAAGGCCACTGTAACATTAATCTTTACCATTGAGTGTATTTAATTGGTATTAAATCACTTAAACTATTGTAGTATAAACCAAGCTTGTTTTTATTTTGTTTTTAAAAATTCATGTACAGTGTATGTACTGTACTATCTCGAAAAGAAGCTTATTATCTTGAAAAGAAGCCCATGGGCTTTTTATTGAGATGGGATTCTTTTAGAGGCTAAATTTGCAAACGAAAGAGGGGGTGGGGGAAGATTCCATTCAAGATGGGTTTCATCTTTAGATTAAAGCCCATTGGGCTTCAATTCAAAGTATTACAGTATTGAATTTGAAATGTACTCTTAGGTAAGGTGTGACTTTGTGTGGCCCAGGCTTCCTGGCTGATAAATTTGTATGCTTTTAAAATCTCTTCTTAGACTGGGTGGCTTTGGGTGACTGTCCAAGTATATACCTTCATGGTCCAAATAATTAATGCAGACCCTCTGCCTCTGTGGTACTTAGTCTTTATATGCTTTGTTATCAAGGTATCATTTCACAGTCAGAAACTTAAAATGAGAGGATTTATTACTCTGTAAACTAAAGTATCATTTTACTACAGTTTTAGATAAAAAAATTAAATATTTAATTCAGATCTGGGATTTTTGGCAGGGGCATGTCTAGCAGAGGGCCCAGTCATCCCCCGTTGAAAACTTCCTATTAATATGTTTTTTGGTTATATATACTGTACCAAGGCTTCCTTGAAAAGCAGTGCTAGTCAATGAATGGATACACCCTGGTTAAAGAAAGCTTAAATAAATAAATCTGAGATTTGCCACTTCCCTAAGATCAGGGTCTAGAGAAAAGTCCTGTAAACTCTGACAATTTCTGTATTATTTAACCCTTTGTACTTATAGCTACTGTACCTCAAAGTTTCAGTTAAGATTTACCTCTAAAATAATGGTATGATCTGTTATTTAAAGATACAATGAGTTTTCTAATTCTAGAAAACTCATTTATCTTGAGTTTTCTAGGCAACCAATTAGTTCCATATTATCAATTTTTGCACCCTCCCCCCACACAAAGCCAGACTTTGCTCCTGCAAAGATTGTATTTAAATGAGCTACTGTATATCTTCAGACCATCTACATTCAGAGCTATCTAAAGTTACAGCAGGGGTGGCTCACCAGTGGGAGGAGGAGCTCATCAGTGGAGTCTGGCCCCCCCCCACCCCCGATTGGGAAGGAAACTGCAATTCGTGTGTTTAGAAAAAAAAATTACATGTATTTTCTAGATATTAGTATCTATAAAATCGTTTAAATAAAGCCTTTGAAACCCCTAAATTAATAATAATTTTGAAAAGTAGTCCATGGAGCAAAGCCCATGAAAGGTACACTATTCTAATATTATTTACTTACCTCAGCCCTAACCATGGTGGGGCTGAGGTAAATGTGGGCCATTTTTAGAGATATTGGGCTTGTCATTGGGGAATTTCTGGCGCAGGCATTGTTTTCAACAAGCCTACTTCGTAGGCATACTGGAGTAGATTTAAACATTTTTTTTCAACAGTATAACACTTAAAGTGCTCTGATCTTAATAAAGTAGTGCTATATAAATGTTGCATTATTATTAATATTATTTTGCTCGGAAAAATTCTAGTTGGTTGGTTAGGATTGGAGAATCTGGGGTACGAGGTTTTTTATCCTGCACTCTTTCCCCTTATATGCTACCATATTCCCTCATTTATTCCTCTTATTTTTTAGAGCGGCATGTTGGTATAGTAGGCAACTGGATGTGACGCCTTAAGAAACATCATGTTCTGCTATGTGAGAAAGTGGATAACAACACAAGAATACCAGATGTTGGTAAGTGGAAAGATATTTCATTTTTTCAAATTAATAATAATAATATGTTAGACTTTTATATAGCGCTTAACGCCAACAAGCCTTTTAAGCGCTTCGCATTATTTCCCCGGTCATTGGATTAAACGCCTATGGAACACAAACTCCAGCTCCCTGGAGTATTTTTTGGCATTTAACACCACCACCAAATTACTCCTGTGTTGTGAGAAGCAATGCAGATAAAGTACCTTGCTCAAGGACACAAGTTAAATGCACAGTGAGGGATTAAAACCCTGACCTCAAGGTTGCGAAACCAAACTGTCCCAACTGCGCCAAACCACTACTTCCAATTATGATGTAGGCCTAGTATCGAGTGTTATTTTTTAGCTATGGTTAATTTGTGATTTGTATTGTAAAATTATATATTGCTGCATTTTCTTTGATATACATGTAGTGATTACTGTGATAGTGATTGTGTAATTTTCATAATTGTGGTGGCTTTAACTTCTCTATCCAAAACTAAAAAGAAAAAGAAATTATTGGTTGTCCAAATTGAGTTTATTATTATTATTATAAAAATTTCCCCTAAAGGTGGTATTGTCTCTGGATCTTGCCCTGATAATAATAAGTAATCTTCTGCAACACTAAAATATAATATTTTTTTCTTTGCTTTTTGTTCAATTAAATATTTTCATGTATTAATCCATTTTAGATTAAATTTTAATCCTATCCTTTTTCCATTCATGCAATATTACCATAAGTGATACACAATTTGAATCGTTAAACATTTACAATCTCATATCTGAGTTTGCAATGTCACAATGTGTAAATCACCATTCGGGAAAGTTCACTGTGAACTCACCAAGAAAGGTCTACACATTAACAAGCATTGCCTTGGGATATATTATAGTCAGGTTTTATCAAACTCGTGTTGGTGTTGAATTTATACAAAGTTATTAAATGTAGTATTTTTTTTAATGAATGAAAACATGTTATTTAGCAATTATTTAAAATGTAGTAAAAAAAATAAAATTCCAAATATTTGTTACTTAAATCTAATATTATATTTTAAAATTACAGATAGCTTGCTACAGTTAATTCATCTGCATATACAACCAGACCAGCAGCCCTCATTAGCAGGCAGAAAATGATGAATATTCATTGAAATCAACTTGAAACTGCAAAACTCAAGAAAACTGCAAAACTGACACCAAGTCCAGAACAACTTCTGAGAGGCATATATATCTTTCAGCGGGCCCAAGGGTGGTGGGTGGCGCGTAGGTTCCACGCGTGGCGATCGCCTATCATAGGCGATCGCTTCCGCTTGGATAATCCCAACTGTCTTATTGCGCGAAATGCTGCCGAAATTTTCAAAAAAAGTTTCGTTAACATTT
>NW_022741034.1:937999-1051622 GCF_011630105.1 Anneissia japonica
GTCCAGAATAGGACTCAACATTTACATTAATTTAACTAAGTCCAGAATAGGACTCAACCATACATGTACACTAAAGTCCAGAATTGGACCAATATTTTACACCAAGTCCAGGATTTTACAATAAGTCCAAGATAGGACCAATAATTTACACTAAGTTCAGAATTAGACCAATATTTTACACCAAGTCCAGGATTTTAACCAAGTCCGGAATTGGACCAACATTTTAACTACTGTAAGTCCAGAATAGGACCAATAATTTACACTACAGACCAGAATTGGTCCAACAAAAACTAAAATTCAGAATTTTATCTATAAGCCATTTTAACTAAGTCCAGAAGATTAACTCACAATGGGACCAGCCTTTTAAATTAAGTTCTGAATTTGACCGACATTCTATTTTTAACTAGGTCCAGAATCAGACAAAATCTTAAGCATTTTGAAAGGTCAACACTTACTTTACTTAATAAATCACAAACTTCACTTGGCAAACAGTACTTCAATTTATAATCATTCATTTTATGAATGCACAACAAATGTCTGTTGTGGTTTAGACTTTCCACAATTTATCTGCTTCATCTCCATACATCAGGGTTCACTAAAGCTTCAAGTACCAGTATACCTGTCTCTTATACACATCTAGATGTGTATAAGAGACAGCAACTTCTGAGAGGCATATATATCTTTCAGCGGGGCCAAGGGTGGTGGGTGGCGCGTAGGTTCCACGCGTGGCGATCGCCTATCATAGGCGATCGCTTCCGCTTGGATAATCCCAACTGTCTTATTGCGCGAAATGCTGCCGAAATTTTCAAAAAAAGTTTCGTTAACATTTATTGGATTGTATGTGTTGTTTGAAATACAGTATGCTACAAAAGAGTTGTAGTACAATGAATATGGTGTTGCAATTAGTTTTATTCAAGTCCAGAAATTTAACTAAGTACAGAATAGGACTCAACCATTTACAGTAAGTCCAGAATAGGACTAAGCCATTTACACTAAGTCCAGAATAGGACTCAACCATTAACACTAAGTCCAGAAATTTAACTAAGTCCAGAATAGGACTCAACCATTTACATTAATTTAACTAAGTCCAGAATAGGACTCAACCATTTACATTAAGTCCAGAACCATTTACATTAATTTAACTAAGTCTAGAATAGGACTCAACCATTTACATTAAGTCCAGAACCATTTACATTAATTTAACTAAGTCCAGAATAGGACTCAACCATTTACATTAATTTAACTAAGTCCAGAATAGGACTCAACTATTAACACTAAGTCCATAAATTTAACTAAGTCCAGAATAGGACTCAACCATTTACATTAATTTAACTAAGTCCAGAATAGGACTCAACCATTTACATTAAGTCCAGAATAGGACTCAACCATTTACATTAAGTCCAGAATTTTAACTAAGTACAGAATAGGACTCAACCAACCATTTACATTAAGTCCAGAATTTTAACTAAGTCCAGAATAGGACTCAACCATTTACATTAATTTAACTAAGTCCAGAATAGGACTCAACCATTTACATTAAGTCCAGAATAGGACTCAACCATTAACACTAAGTCCATAAATTTAATTAAGTCCAGAATAGGACTCAACCATTTACATTAAGTCCAGAATTTTAACTAAGTCCAGAATAGGACTCAACCATTTACATTAATTTAACTAAGTCCAGAATAGGACTCAACCATTAACATTAATTTAACTAAGTCCAGAATAGGACTCAACCATTAACACTAAGTCCATAAATTAACTTAGTCCAGAATAGGACTCAACAATTTACATTAATTTAACCAAGTCCAGAATAGGACTCAACATTTACATTAATTTAACTAAGTCCAGAATAGGACTCAACCATTTACATTAAGTCCAGAATTTTAACTAAGTCCAGAATAGGACTCAACCATACATGTACACTAAAGTCCAGAATTGGACCAATATTTTACACCAAGTCCAGGATTTTACAATAAGTCCAAGATAGGACCAATAATTTACACTAAGTTCAGAATTAGACCAATATTTTACACCAAGTCCAGGATTTTAACCAAGTCCGGAATTGGACCAACATTTTAACTACTGTAAGTCCAGAATAGGACCAATAATTTACACTACAGACCAGAATTGGTCCAACAAAAACTAAAATTCAGAATTTTATCTATAAGCCATTTTAACTAAGTCCAGAAGATTAACTCACAATGGGACCAGCCTTTTAAATTAAGTTCTGAATTTGACCGACATTCTATTTTTAACTAGGTCCAGAATCTGACAAAAACTTCAGCATTTTGAAAGTTCAACACTTACTTTACTTAATAAATCACAAACTTCACTTGGCAAACAGTACTTCAATTTATAATCATTCATTTTATGAATGCACAACAAATGTCTGTTGTGGTTTAGACTTTCCACAATTTATCTGCTTCATCTCCATACATCAGAGTTCACTAAAGCTTCAAGTACCAGTATACTGTACACTACATAATTCAAACAAATAATAGTCTATTTCTCAATTGTTCATTACTTCATTTCTATACGTTAAAATTTGACTTCCACGCTTTATCTCAAAGTCTGATGTTGCTAAGCTTCAGTTACCAGGGTTCAAACTAATCAGTCCTGATTTCCCACAATGCATTTCTTTGCTCAACCTTCTCTACAGCTTGGGTTTGCCCCAGTTTGTCAGCTTTAGTTATCCAAGCTTTCAACAAATCGGACTGGACATCCAATTGTTTATCTGCTTCATGCAATAACAAACTCTTACTGAATGCCTGTCTTCGCAAATCCACAATAAACATGTGCCTGTGTTTTTCTGAAAAATATAGAACAAGAATTTATGATAGTACAATTACACTATTAAATAACTGCAAGTATTACAATAATATCATCTACTTAAATAAGATGACAGCAGCCATTTACAAGATACATAATATACAGACTTATTGTTGAACAAGAATAAAAACAAATTTAATTTTTGAATATGCTAGTAGAAGTTTTAACATTGCTATAAGTTTTTTTTCCTGAAATACTGAATACTGTACTTTGAAATTTAAAGTACTGTATTAATTTTACAAATTACAATAAAAAATATTCAATTTATTTACAAACAAGTGCCATGTAAATATAGGATATATGAGTTCTGTAGTGTTGCATTGTACAATAGGCTATTAGTTCTAATACATAGGGCTAAAGACGAAGACTATATCGAGGATGATGAGGTGTAGAATTATTGATAGAGGGTTGGTCTTTGATAAATAAATTAACCAAGGACTGAGGAGGGGGGGGGTGGGTGAAATGCCACGTGATGGCAGTGGCATATCTAGGAGGCTTGAAATGAGGGTAAGTGGGGGTCATGATCAGTTCTATGGGCACTCAAAAAATAAAGTGATTTTAAGGATTTACAACTTATTTTTTTTTTTTTTTATATTTTGCACACCCCCTAGATACGCAATCTGATGGTACCAAGATCTGCCCAAAGCGAGCCTCTAGGCTGGTGGTCAGAGGCCGCCAAGGAAGCTGTGGGTATTTGACAAACTTAGGTGAATTTTATTATTTATGCTTATCAGGCATCGAGCTACTGTAATATTACTTCCATAATCACAATCAATTAATAATAATAATAATATGTTATTCTTATATAGCGCTTCATGCCTTTACAAAGCCTCTAAGCGCTTCACATTACTACCCCGGTCATTGGATCAAACACAATTGGAACACATTGAACACCAAATTAAATTATTAAATTAAATTATGTTATTATTCCATAATAATATAGCGCCTTTCTTAATACAGATACGAAGGGTTGCAATAAGCTTTCCAAAATTTTATACCAGACCAATTATTATACAAATGAAATAGTACCAAATTAATCAAATTTTCAAAACTATCTTCAAAATGTTAATATTATTATAAATTTAATCAATTACAAAATTTATAATTAGATAATAAATATAGTAAGAAATTTATTCTGTTTTCCTATCTTATCAATTAATTTTAAACCTGGTACTTGAATTGTAAATATTAACAAATAATGTTCTTCTAAATTATAAAATAATTTTCTTACCTGTTGCAAGGTGCTTAGTGGTGGTGTGCTCATGGCTTGAAGATCACACAACTTTTTTCATATTCTGAAATATGGAATATTTAGAAATAAGTAATAATTTACAATAAAAAGTATTCAATTTATTTACAAACAAGTGCCGTGTAAATATGGGAAACATGAGTACAGTACAAATGTATTTGAAGAAGTTCTGTAGGGTTGCACTGTACAATAATCTTTAAAGTTCCAGTACATAGAGCTAAAGACAAAGACTATATCGAGCATGATGAGGTGCAGGATAATTGATGAGGGTTGGCTTTTGATAAATAAATTAACCAAGGACTGAGGAACTACCTGCAGGCCAATGCAGCAAAATGATTTGAGTGTGAAGTGGGGGGGGGGGGATTTTATAATGTAATTCACCACGTGATGACAGTGGCATACCTAGGAGGCCTGAAATGGAGGTGGTTATTGAGGCGCATAGAGTAATTGGGGGCTCGACAGGCCCGTAGCCAGGGGGGGTTTTTATGGTTCGGGCGAACCCCCCTTTTCTAGCGAACCCTCCTGTTTTCTAGCGAACCCCCTCGAATTTTTGAATGAGTCCCACCCGTTTTTAAATTGTAGCCTGCATTACAAGCCTACATTCATAGAATATGTCAGCTTCAGAAGTTCGGAGATTTAAATTAAAACGCAATTCCTTTACGATGGCACACATAAGGATGGCAAACATCGATAAAAACACGGTTGCCGTCTCAACTTTCACTGGCCTTTGGCTGAATGTTTGTAAGAAATGTACCAACCGGTAACGAAACCGGTCGCCGTCTACCTAGAGTAAATGGTGCCACCAAACGAAGCTAAAGTTTTGCGATTTAATCCACCAAATGCAAATAAAGTTTTGCGACTTAATCACCTAAATGTGGATTGTGTGGTTAGTAAATTCCATAGCCATACTGTCCATCACGCACACTAAACTATGTACTGATGGAGCATTTTGAGGAAAAGGACTCTCCTTTTTTTTTCATCCCAAACAATATATTATTAATAAATCAACATAGTCCATCTCAGTCATCATAGCCAGTCTCAAAATTAGGCTAGGAAGTTTGTTTTAAACAGCAGACACGCTACAGAACGGAGTGCGTCAAAACGAGTATTTGTTAATGTTTAGTGATAAAGAATCATGAAACGTTGTAGAATAACCGACTTTTTTTCGTCCGCTGTTGCAAAGAAGAAAAGGACAGATAGTCCTGGTGGGTTATTGATTTTAAAATCAATTAGCCTAGCCTAGATGTTGACTAGCTAGGTTCGCTCCTTGTTCATTTAGATACAGAATTATACCCCGACGACAACAAAGTGTAGGCCTATAGGCCTAAGTACAGAAGAACGTACTACAGGTAGGCCTACTAGGCCTAGGCTTTTGTTGTAAAAGTTGAAGTGCATGTACAGGATGCGCCATAGGCCTATATTTAAAAAAAATACAATTTGTTAATTATTATTGGTTGGCCTGGGACGGACCTAGGCAGGCAGGCAGGCCAGCTTTACCGTCGGAAGTCCTGGGATTCGACGATGACGTCCGTGCACGTTTACAAACGCCATTGATTAAGAATGAAAATAGACGCGCTAAATTTCGTGTTTTTTTTTTTTATGAAAGAAAGAATTTATCGAACATTTATCTACATAAAAACAAGAATAATATTGTAGAAATTATAAAATAATTTTCTTACCTGTTGCAAGGTGCTTAGTGGTGGTGTGCTCATGGCTTGAAGATCACACAACTTTTTTCATATTCTGAAATATGGAATATTTAGAAATAAGTAATAATTTACAATAAAAAGTATTCAATTTATTTACAAACAAGTGCCGTGTAAATATGGGAAATATGAGTACAGTAAAAATGTATTTGAAGAAGTTCTGTAGGGCTGCACTGTACAATAGGCTTTAAAGTTCCACTACATAGGGCTAAAGACGAAGACTATATCGAGCATGATGAGGTGCAGGATAATTGATGAGGGTTGGCTTTTGATAAATAAATTAACCAAGGACAGAGGAACTACCTGGATGATTTGAGTGTGAAGTGGGGGGGGGGGGGGATAATGTAATTCACCACGTGATGACAGTGGCATATCTAGGAGGCCTGAAATGGAGGTGGTTATTGAGACGCATAGAGTAATTGGGGGCTCGATGATCAGTTCGATGAGTGCTAACTCGAAAAATAAGGTGATTTTAAGGATTTTTAACTACTTGACTGATTTTTAGGGCGAAGCGCAACTTGGAAGGGGGTGGGGGAGATCGGGTAGGGGATGCATGAAATTTTTGGAGGGGTGTACGCACCCCCTAGATATGTAATCTGCATGATGGTACCAAGCGAGCCTCTAGGCTGGTGGCCTAAAAATGTTATTTTATAGAACCATGTGTGGCAAAGACAAGGCCAGTCACTCGTCGCAAATCAATAATGGCCAAAACATGCTGAAATGTCAACATTTTGAAATCTATTTTAATGCACTAAACTAACTTTTATTATGCCTGCTGCTATTTTCCCCATTTTCAATGTTAAAATAACAATTTTTAACGATTTGATTATAATCTTGGCCAGAGAAATGCCCAAATTTATAAACTTTGAAAGGCTGATTTCTATATTACATTGTTCTTTAATTAGCTCTATGTTTAAATGCTTGTAATTCATGAGGCAATGTCGGATTTAAATAATTCTTTTATCATTTTATAGCTCTCATTTTACTGTTTAACAATGTATTAATAACTAAAAATAAATTGATTTTTGCAACCAGAGAAATGCCCAAATTTATAAACTTTGAAAGGCTGATTTCTATATTACATTGTTCTTTAATCAGCTCTATGTTTAAATGCTTGTAATTCATGAGGCAATGTCGGATTTAAATGATTCTTTTATCATTTTATAGCTCTCATTTTACTGTTTAACAATGTATTAATAACTAAAAATAAATCGATTTTTGCAACCGGTGACTGGTTTGGCTTTTCTTTGCCAATACTGTATGTATGTATAACCTAATCTCACAACCTCACAATGTTTAAACGTTCTTACATCATTGTGTGAACATTATTTTGTGACATACCTAACGTGAACATTATCAGAACATTTTGTGTTTGCTTTGCACATGGCTTAACTCAATATTTTTCATATTCTGAAATAATAAACAGTTAAAAATAAGCAATAATGGTACAAACTTTAAAAAAAACAACAAATCTTTTCGAAAAATGCAAGTAATGACAGTGATGGATCCAGGGTGCAGGGAAAATAAATAATAATAAAACAAATACAGTAGATAAAATCTTTATCATTATTAAAACATAGGCCTGATTAATCAATAAAACTTTTGGAAACATGATGTGATAATAGGAATTTAAATAAATTGACAAAGGTACCCAGCAACAACAATGATATGGAAAGAAAAATCCTAACATAATTTAAAAGAAAAGTAATAATTAATGGTAACAAACTATCGATGCGTTGGTCTCTTTAATGACAAATGGGTTTGCTGCCACTGACAAAGGTGATGAAACTGGAGTTTTGTTGTTGGACTATAAAAGGCTCTAACCTCACCTGCTTTCCTTGTGCCAAAGAACCCACAGAGTGAGAGTTGGAAATCATGTCAAGAGGTGGGATCCCACAGGGTTCCTGACTTGGACCTATTCTTTTTATCATTTTCATAAGTGATTTGGCAGTTGATTTTCATGCAGTTAAATATATGGATGATACTACTGTGTCTGAGAGAATCACCAAAAAGGAAATGAGTGCACTCCAACCTGTATGTGATGAGATCTGCACTTGGTCAAATACAAATAAAATGAAAGTAAATGAGAAGAAGACACAAGAAATGTTTATTACTTTTAAACGTGATAAATCTGATCCCCTCCCCTAAAAGTAAATAGTTTCGATATCATATGTGTTACACAAACTAAATTATTAGGCATTATAGTTCAGAATGATCTTAGGTGGGATGGTCAGGTAACGTCTGTGATTTCGAAATGCAACACCAGAATTTATTTTCTTAAACAATTACGCAGAAGTGGTCTTCGACCAAGAATGCATTACGACATTATTACTGTAGTGTGATTCGATCAGTAGTGGAGTATACATGCCCCTTATGGTTCACAGGTATCAGTTTAGAGACTCAACAGCAATCAATTGAGAGAATACAATGTAGAGCTGTAGCAAGTATTCTCCCTGGTTTTTTTATGGTCATGCTTTGAATTTGTTGAGCATTCCCCGTCTCTCTGACCAATTGACTGATATTTGTAAGAGATACTATAAGAAACTCAAGAAGAATGAGCACTGACTAAATGACTACTAACACTTGCGCCAACTCACTAATATCATCTAAGGAAATTAAAATATGCTTTGCCTAAAGTGAAAACAGAAAGATCAAAGAAATTTATACTTAATTATGGAGCTTTTAACCAATGGTAGATGATTCCTCGCTGCTTACTCTCCTTAATTAAATGCTGCTGAAATTGTAAAATACTGATATTCAACTTTTGTAAATTTTGATTGCACTTTTTATCTTTTACAGAATGCAAAACTTGTAATATAATTAAGCTTCTTTTTTATATCTATTTATAAAATAAATATAATAATGGCTCTATAACTTGTTTTTTTGTAAAATTACTGTAGTAGAAAGACAAATGAATAATATTATTTTAATAAATAATAATTGTTGTTCTATTTTTTATATCTATTTTAAAAATTTCATATAAGCAATCTTCTGTTTTTTTTGTTTTTTTTAAATATTTTTTTTATGTAATATACCTTTTTGACTTATTTTGAATGTACATGTCCTTGATTTATTTGTGAATGTATTTAATTTTTTTGACTACTATTGTAATCCAATCTATATATTATTTTATGATTGCAATAAAGATGAATTTGAAAATTTGAAATACCAATACCAATCAATCAATCAATTTGGTATAGTTTACAGGTATTCCAACAACAAACAATTTATTCAAAATCAACTATGTGCCTCATAGCAGAAACAATCCAAAGAAGTCATTATTTTTCTAAGAAACGAAAAGCATGGTTTCGTTACAATCATTGTCCTGGTGGAAGTAATAATAGAAAATTTAAATATGCAAGAAATGAAGTGACATCGGTGAAGAGGAAGACAATATGGAATTTTGAAAAAATGATTTCTAGCGAAATAAAGGAGAAAACAAAAATCATTTTGGCGATACGTAAATTCAAAAACCAAAGTAAAATCAAGACTACCTTCCTTGAAGGATAATAATAATATTTCACATAGTGACGATAAAAAGTAAGTTTGAACTCTTGAATTGCTTTTTTCCTCATTTTTTGTAAATGAAAACATGGATACAATTCCTGATTTTCAAGTAAGAGTTTTTGGTGAGGACTGTTCCGAAATAGAAATTTCACCCCAGATGGTTTGAAGAATGCCTTATGAAATTGAATGATGGATTGCACCCTGTATTATTAAAAGAATGTAGGTTTTCAATCTCTAAACCATTATGTATAATTTTTCGTAAATCTCTGGATGAAGGAATGGTTCCTAGGAGTTGGAAGGAAGCTCATATAGTACCACTTTTCAAGAAATGGAGTAGAGTTGATGTCAATAATTATCGGCCAGTCAGTTTGACTTCTATATGTTGTAAAGTTATGGAAAGCATAATTCGTGGTGCAGTTATTAATCATTTGGTTGTAAATGATTTATTATCTGAACAATAGCATAGTTTCTGAGCAGGGAGATCCACATCCACCCAGTTGTTAGAAGTAGTCGAATGTTGGTCCAGACTTGTGGATGATGGTAAAGATATCAATATTTTTTACTTACTGTAGATTTTAAAAAAGCTTTTGACTCGGTTCCACATTTGCGGTTAATAAAGAAAGTTGAAGCTTATGATATCACAGGAAAAATTTATCGTTGGATACAGAATTTTTTAAATGGGACATTTTCTGGTTGGTCGGATGTTATTAGTGGGGTACCCCAAGGGAGTGTTCTTGCCATGGTATACCAGAAGTTGCAATGTCAGAAGTGAAAATATTTGCAGATGACACCAAAAAAAATTTGATTATGGTGAATCTAGACGTAATTTGCAGGTTTCACTGGATAATATGTTTGAATGGTCCCATACATGGCAATCACCTTTTAATCCGGAGAAATGTAAGATTCTGTATGTTCGAAGAAGGAACATGAAATGTGATTGTTTTGTACAAGATAATGAGTCATGTGTTAACATAGAAGAAACTTTATTAGAAAAATATCTTGGTGTGCATTTTGATAGTAATTTGAAATTTGATGAGCATATAAATATTTCAGTTTCTAAAGCTAACAAAATGGTAGGTCTTATAAAAAGAACATTCATTTATAATGACAAGGACATGTTTTTAATATTATTATTGTTTTTATTATTATTATATTGTCCTATTTTAGAACTTAAATGTTGTTTGGGCACCTCATAATATAGGATTAATTAAAAGAATTGAATCTGTGCAAAGAAGAGCAACTAAGACATTGCCTGAATTGGTTGAAAGATTGCCTAAAAGGTTGAAGTATTTAGGTTAATATCAACTCTAGAATATAGACGACTCAGAGCAGATATGATTCAAGTTTTTAGAATTATAAATGGTCTCGACAATTTAGACATAAATCAATTTTTTTCATTTTCTGATAGTTTTTGTGAGACTAGAGGGCACAAGTTTAAGCTATATAAAAACAGGGCTAGACTAGATGTCCGGAAATATACATTTGGTTCTAGAGTGGTTGATGTTTGGAACAGTCTGCCATCTATAGTACTGATGGCAACCAGTTTAAATAAATTTAAATCTTTACTAACGATCACTGGGTTAACCTAAATTGTAAATTTTCATTTTCGTACTAATATAGAAAATAACAATAAAAAAATAATAACAATAAGATTAAAGTAATTAATTATACAAGTATTTTTTTTCAGGAAGTACATTTTAGAGAATATCATATATACATTGTTACAACTATAATCATCTTATTTTCATTAAATTTTATGGGCTATGAACTTCATTCACTGAAACCCCAAACGTCTATTGTTGATGAATCGTGTAAGAAGTTTTGGATGGGTCATATAAGCTAAAAGCTTACCAACCGACCCAAAAACATGAAGCAAGTATCAAGCAAGCAAGTAATTACTGAGAACACCACTGGAGATTCCTGATGATGACATAATTAATGTCGAAATATTGAATCTCAACACGATGGCGTGTATTTCAATACTTGGAGTATGTATTATACTTTCTTATCTGAAATTAATCAGTGGACCTTTCAGCCACTGGAGATGTCTGTTTAAAATTTATGCCCACTATTGGTCATGTGACCAACCTAGCAGATTGATTCTATCAAAAATACAAAAAATGAGGATATTACTTATAATAGACTGTATATATAGACTATCTTATAATAAGATTTTTTTAAACACTGTTTGGCAAAAACGAAATAAAAATAAAATTCTGATTTTTTTATTAGCAATTTTTTAGCCAAAAACATTCAAACAGAGGAGAAAATAAAAATAAAATTTTATTTGTGAATGTAAACAGTGTAGATGTAATGGAATAAGTACATCTTATTTTTGGAGATTTCAAGGCAGCGGCGGGCGAAATAGAAATAAAGAAACACTTTAATTTTTTCTAAAATTCACATTTTTTCATGGTGGCGGGTGTAATAATTGGCCAGAAATAAAATTTTGTTTTTATTCGTAATCACCATTATTGGCAGCGGGTTCACTAAACAAGGTATTAAGAAAGTCTCGCCTAAGTTGACATGGGGCCGAGTTAACTTGGGCCCGAATTGACATGGGGCAAAGTTAACTTGGGGCCGAGTTGACATGGGGCCTAGTTGACCTGCTTCCAGAGTACTGCGCCCTCACTATAATCATTACAAAAATACGATCGTGAAAGAATTATAATAGGTACCATATCCTACTTAATAAACGTCTAAGCAATTAGTACTCCCATCAACATTTATTACTACTCATGTGATAAACTGAAATAGAAACAAAACAAAATCACAGTATAAGTACCACCCTTACACTACTTTCAGGATTAGCAAATAATACAACCTGAAGAGATGATCCATGCGACCCATCAACATCTATCCCTGGGTCGCGAACCATACTGAAGGTGTTGTAAAACAACGCTCGACAACCGCCTAGCCTACCTACCATGTGCACATGGTTCGACCTAAACTATTGCCTTTAAAAACCGTAACTGTTCTCTACTTACATTCAAACCCGGTGTCTTGAAATATTCCACGTTTATTATTCAACAAAATTGTCAAGCAAAGCAAATTACCAAGGTCTTCAAATGTATAATTTTTGCCTTTCTTAGAAAACAACCCACGACAATCCGTATATAAATAAAGATTACATGTGTAAATAGCCAACACTTTACCAAAAAAGCGCTCCCAGAACAGGATTGCCAGTCCCTTAACCAAAGTGTCTCATCTCGGTTTTTTGGAAGAAAAACCGAACGACAATCGGAGTCCGTGCCAAAAAAACAAACAAACAAACAAACAAAACAAAACTAAACTAAACAAAAAATAAATAAATAAATAAAAAAAACCCTTAATTCAATGACTATCCTATTTAAAGGAATCAAATGAATCAACTTCCAAAAAATCATTACAGTAATTCACAGTGCTTCCCAACCTTCCTGTTGGTTGAACCAGAGCCTCACTGTTATT
The DNA here is from genome assembly GCF_011630105.1 of Anneissia japonica. Lineage (NCBI taxonomy): Eukaryota > Metazoa > Echinodermata > Crinoidea > Comatulida > Comatulidae > Anneissia > Anneissia japonica. Next base: position 950,741 of record NW_022741034.1, read on the forward strand.
CTTGTTCTTGTTCGTTACCAAAACTTTGCAAACTTTAAATGCGTCCAGCCTCGCCAGTTTTGAACAGACGTGCATGAAATTTTGTACACATGAGATAGAGCTAGAGGTGATTTCCAACAAACATTCATCGCCCTATTTTTAAGTTGGACCCCATGGATCCCCTAGACGTCACCTAAAAAACAAAACAGGTCAGGTTTCAAACTTCAAAAGCGTCCAGCGTTACGCGTAGCCAGTTTTGAACGGATGTGCAGAAATGTTGTACACATGAACTAGAGGTGATTTCCAACAAACGTTCATTGCCCCATTGCCCCTTTTTTACATTTATTTTTACTAATACATAAGAATGTTTGAGGATGATCTGGATATTAAAGTGACCGTTCGGAGTAAAAAAAAAAGGAAGAAAAGAAGAGAAGGAATGGGCCTTTTACAAGGCAACTGTAAGGGCGTAAAGAAAAGATGGATGATGATGAGCTGTTGTTGAGCGCAATGAGGATGTATGGCGAATTCAATATTCACTTCAAAACACAGCATTGATTATTAAAATTAATTAATAATTAACTTTTAACATTGCCTGCTAGCATGATAGTGGAATAGGTTTTTATAATTTTTCTTTTTATCTGTTGGATTGTGTATTGTTTCAGTTGATTTTGAAGGTTAGTTTATCTATTTTTTCCAAAAGGTGTTAAATTCAAAATTGGCTAGCAAAAAACGAATAGCCCCTAATTAAAAATCAATTAAGTTGCTGTAGATTTTAATAATGTACATTTTTATGCTTAGTATCATTCATTTTAACTATTAGAATGAAAACAATGAGTTTTTAAAATAGAAACTAGGAAAAACAATAAGTATAGGTCGAAAATATTGGGTTCCTCCAATGAAGTATTTTATTATCGTATTGAAACACACATATAGGCCTATATACTGTATATGTACATGTATATATGTATGTATATATACATATAAATATGTATATATGTATATATATATATATATATATATATATATATATATATATAGACTTATATTATTTTTTCTTTATTCCATCATCAGCATCGGGGCTATCCAAACGAGCTGCATTTGTCATATCAAAACGCAAATCATTTATAATTAGTCTCATTGAACTATTATTATTATTATTAATTATTATTATTATTATTATTATTATTATTATTATTATTATTATTATTATTATTATTATTATTATTGTTATTATTATTATTATAGTTACTTAACGCTGATTAATGCACTCTGGTTTACGTCAATTTTCATTGTCAACGAAGTCAATTTTACGAACCAGTCGAATAAAAAATCATACTCAACGAAAAATCGTAGTCAACTGCATGAACCAGTCGAATAAGCCCTACATAACATTCTAATGCCATTGTGGTGCAAGCATTATTAATAAATTTATATAGGCCTAATACTTAAATATAATGTACAACATCGCTGCAAGGTCCGGGCCCTTGACGCATGTATATTGACTGACCATGTCAACTATGTGTACCACTAATGGGCAAGTTTAGGAGGAAGGGTCCCTCTGATTTTGTATACTGTTGACAATGAATTTTCGATCGTTTATAAATTTACAATTTTTAGATGTTCTCCGAGGGCAACTTTGAAGAGATACTAGTATGAATTTCTGCTTATTATGACCAAAAGCAAAAGCACATTCGGCATTTATTAAATTGGTGTTTTTTTATCTTGTATATTAGTTTTTTTTACTTTAGTTCAAAATCAAATGGATCACCTGGACACAAATTTCGACTGTATCTCGCTGTATTGTCGACAATATTACATTTTCCTTGATTCTTGAATTAGACTTAATGTCCGTGATCATGTAAAACACTAATCCGATAAACATGGCAGCCAGAGACCCTAATAAATATCGTTTACTTATACAAATGCAAATGTAAAATTCGAAAATCCAAATCAGATTAATATTTGATCAGTTGAAAACAAAAACCAGAGGTGGCGCCATGATTTGCCAGACGGGGGGGGGGGGCCGATTCCCACGACGAGGGTTCAGATCTCCCCGACGAAAGCAATGTGGGCGTGTTCGAGCCTTGATTAAAAGGTTTCGAAAGTGGTCCGGGGGGGGGGATATCCCCCGAAAAATTTGACAATTTAGGTTTTTCAAAGGCTTATTTAATCGATTTTAGAGTCTACTAGGCCTAATATGTAGAAAATACACATATTTTTTTCTCTCCCCGACGATTTGTGCTTTTTCTCCCCGACCGGGGGGGGGGGTTCTCTCCGACGGGGCCCAGGTTAAATGAATCTGCTGAACCTGCGGTAGTTACACCACTGGTAGATATAGTACAACAGAGCAAAGGTATGTAATCTCAGATTATCTTGTTAGTTTAGTACAAGAGTTTATTCTGTGAACTATGTTACCATTTTAACTAGCTTGCACTGCAGGACTTGGGCTAATGCACTGCATGATGTGTGCACACAAAATGTTGGTTTATTTATAATCCTCAATCATTCATTAAAATGATCAAGTTTTATCCAATTTGTGAAAATTTCCGGTTGAAGTACAGTATACAATAATTTTATGAGTCATCATGTATATGGTTATTATTAAACATGTAAACTATTCTATGAGAAATATATAATATTAAATACTGCTGGTTTTTGGTATGATAAATTTACTGGATTTGTTGTAGAAAATAGCTATTGCTATGGTCTGCACACATCAAAAACAGAAGATGCCCTTCATTCGGCCAGGTTCAATTTTTCTCAGTATTAACTAAAGCCCGCTGAGGAACTGGTTGATGGGAGGGAACACATCGGACTTCAAGACATCGCGTAAACTGACTTTAAAGATGTATTGTCCCATGCTAAATATAAAAAAAAATCATAAAAATATTTTTGGAAATTAACTTGCCCATTTTGAAGTCACATGAAAGTTTTCAAATTGAACATAGAAATTAGTGTTTTAAAAAAATGTCTACCCATCAGTTTACAGCGAAAATTGATAGAAACTCTCGCAGTCACTGGAAGTGTTTTATTATTTTTATTATAATTTGTTGGTTCAAAAATCAGGGTACACATTTTTTTAATTCAATAATTTTAATAATGTTAATAATTTGTATGTTATTGCACAATGAGCAAGTTTATTTCAAACTTATTTTTATGATTTTTTTTACATTAGCAAGGGACAATACATCTTTAAGCACTGCAGAATGTTGGATTTGCCCATTTCAATGCAGTGGAGTGGACGAAGCAAAATCAAGTGATTTCCTTCTCACATCAGTAATAACAGTGGTGGATCCAGAAAATTTAGAGGGGTCTAGGGTGAGACTTTCACAGATGGGAGGTCTAGAGCACCTAAGCCTCATGGTTGGGGCTAAGGTAAGAAAATTTATGATTACGGAAACTCTAGATGATCAGAAATGCCACTCTCAAAACTTAAATGTAAAATGTTATGGTTTTCTCCTTTTATTTTTAATTTACAAAACTTTAAGCTGGGCTCTTCCTTTTGAAGAGACTGGTGAATATCTCCATGGATTAATAGTATTTGTTTTTTTTTGGAAAGCTGATGTCATTACTGTAGTGTACAAGATAGAGAAAATGAATGAGACTGCAACTTCAGACAATATAAATTTACCGGGTCAGTTATATTAAATATCATGGCATGAATACACAAACAGTACTATTACAAATAATAAAAGACCATATAAGAGACATTCCATCAATGTTGGTTACTGTACAGTGATTTATTTTTGTATAATAATTCAAAGTAAAAACTAAAAGATTGTAAATATTGCAGAAACCTGGTACATGACCACTGGGCTAATTAAGGCCTTCAAATACGAAATTGGGCTACGATAATGAAGAAGACAAAAAAGATATTACAATATTCATTAGAAATGATTGACAGCAAGTTTATACTCAATACCGTTATTTTCCTTTGGTCGTTATTTAAACAATAACTAACAAATATCACTAACATTGTCAACATCACATTGTTTAAAAATAAATTAATTCTTATTACAGTATTCAATTCTATTTTAATATTATCATTATGATCACTAAGATTAAGTATGATTATTATTTATTATTTCATCTGCTTTACATTGAAACAATATTTGATATTAAATTCATATTCAAATACAAATACAGTGTGTCAATAATATAGAAGACATTATAGGATATTGACACATCAAAATAAAATCAATCAATGACTATTACAACTGCTGGATATATTGTTTTAATTACTTTTTAGAAGCATGATTTTTGTACCATATATGTAATATATTTGTACCACCATATGTGAAATGCAAGAACTTAAGAGAAACTACATTGTGTCTGGTTACGCATAGAGCCTCCATAACAGCAGAAGATACAGTAGTATAGAATGCATCAATATAACATCAACCATTGACATAATGTACTGTTGGAAATAATGTGTTATTACTTTATGGAAATAATAAAACAAAATATCACTTTTGTCAGCAACAATACCATTGTCAATATCACATTATTTATATCATCATAATAATTCTAATTATTAAATTCTATTTATTTAATAATTAAGTATGATACTTACTATTTAATTATCATTATGATTATAAAAACCAATAATTATGATAATTATAATTATTTATTATTTCAATTTTTAAATTGAGATAATATTTTTGATAACATGCTCTGCATATAACAAATTTTGAATTGATTATCATTGCAGCTTGGACACATACACCATTACATTGTTGCATACATACTTCACTGCATTACGATCACAGTACAGTACTGCAATATGACTGATCACATATGGCGTGTCCACCACAATAATATTGGTAAAATGCAAGAAGAACTTAATAGAAACTGCAATGTGCCTGCTAAAAATAAAAGATTCTCATGATCACTTGTGGCGCATCGGTAAAAATAAAAGATAGTATAGAATGCAACAAAATAACATCACCCATGGACTATATTACAAACAACTGTTGGAAATAACGTTTTATTACTTTATGGAAATACTAAGAAACTATCGCTATTGTCGACATCAGTACCATTGTCAATATCAGATTATAATATCATCATAATAATTCTAATAATTCGCATGATAACCTGCGGCGCGTCAGTAAAAATAAAAGATAGTATAAAATGCATCAAAATAAAATCACCCATTGACTATATTACAAACAACTGTTGGAAATAACTTTTTATTACTTTATGGAAATACAAAGAAACTATCACTATTGTCGACATCAGTACCATTGTTAATATAATCAGATTATTATATCATCATAATAATTCTAATAATTCTCATGATCACTTGTGGTGCATCGGTAAAAATAAAAGATAGTATAGAATGCAACAAAATAACATCACCCATGGACTATATTACAAACAACTGTTGGAAATAACGTTTTATTACTTTATGGAAATACCAAGAAACTATCACTATTGTCGACATCAGTACCATTGTTAATATCAGATTATTATATCATCATAATAATTCTAATAATTCTCATGATCACTTGTGGTGCATCGGTAAAAATAAAAGATAGTATAGAATGCAACAAAATAACATCACCCATGGACTATATTACAAACAACTGTTGGAAATAACGTATTATTACTTTATGGAAATACTAAGAAACTATCACTATTGTCGACATCAGTACCATCGTCAATATCAGATTATTATATCATCATAATAATTCTCATGATCACTTGTGGCGCGTCAGTAAAAATAAAAGATAGTATAGAATGCAACAAAATAACATCACCCATTGACTATATTACAAACAACTGTTGGAAATAACGTTTTATTACTTTATGGAAATACTAAGAAATTATCACTATTGACGACATCAGTACCATTGTCAATATCAGATTATTATATCATCGTAATAATTCTCATGATCACTTGTGGCGCATCGGTAAAAATAAAAGATGGTATAGAATGCAACAAAATAACATCACCCATTGACTATATTACAAACAACTGTTGGAAATAACGTTTTATTACTTTATGGAAATACTAAAGAAACTATCACTATTGTCGACATCAGTACCATTGTCAATATCAGATTATTATATCATCATAATAATTCTAATAATTCTCATGATCACTTGTGGCGCATCGGTAAAAATAAAAGATAGTATAGAATTCAACAAAATAACATCACCCATGGACTATATTACAAACAACTGTTGGAAATAACGTTTTATTACTTTATGGAAATACAAAGAAACTATCACTATTGTCGACATCAGTACCATTGTCAATATCAGATTATTATATCATCATAATAATTCTAATAATTCTCATGATCACTTGTGGCGCATCGGTAAATATAAAAGATAGTATAGAATGCAACAAAATAACATCACCCATGGACTATATTACAAACAACTGTTGGAAATAACGTTTTATTACTTTATGGAAATACTAAGAAACTATCGCTATTGTCGACATCAGTACCATTGTCAATATCAGATTATTATATCATCATAATAATTCTCACGATCACTTGTGGCGCGTCAGTAAAAATAAAAGATAGTATAGAATGCATCAAAATAACATCACCCATTGACTATATTACAAACAACTGTTGGAAATAACGTTTTATTACTTTATGGAAATACTAAGAAACTATCGCTATTGTCGACATCAGTACCATTGTCAATATCAGATTATTATATCATCATAATAATTCTCATGATCACCTGCGGCGCGTCAGTAAAAATAACAGATAGTATAGAATGCATCAAAATAACATCACCCATTGACTATTACAACTGTTGGAAATAGTGTTTTATTACTTTATGGAAATGCTAAGAAACTATCACTATTGTCAACTGCAGCTTGGACACATACTGTACCACTGCATTGTTGCATACATGCATTATGATCACCTATGGCGTGTCCACCACAATAAAAGATAGAGAGGAAATTTTTACCAGTAAAATTGGTAAAATGCAAGAACTAAGAAAAACTGCAATGTGCCTGATCACATATGGTGCCTCAGTAACGATAAAAGATAGTATAGAATGCATCAAAATAATATCACCCATTGACTATATTACAACTGTTGGAAATCTTTTATTATTTTATGGAAATACTGAAAAAATATCACTATTCTCAACATCAGTACCATTGTTAATACAGTATCATATTAAATCATCACAATAATATTTAATTCTATTTAATTACCATTATGATTATAAAAAACAATAATTAAGTACGATAATTTTAATTATTTATTATTTCATCTGTTTTACATTGACATAATATTTGATATTCATGTACTGCATATAACAAATTTCAATTGATTATCATTGCAGCTTGGACATATACCACTGCATTGTTGCACACATACTTTGCAACATTACGATATACAGTACTGCAATATGACTGATTAAAATAATATTAGTCAATTACTATATTACGTTGAAGAAATTAATGTTTTAATTAATTTGTGGAAGTATGATTTCCATTAATATATTTGTACAAAAAGTTGGGAAGTAGAAGAAAAACTTAAAAAAATTACAATATGTTTTATCACATACAGTGCGTCAATAACAATTGCAGTTTGTCTGATCACATACAATACGTTAATCGTAATAATGACAGTATAGGAAATTGAATGCATCAAAATAATATAATAAATTTTTTAGCTGACTTTTCTCAATACCATTCTATATTATTGGGCAAAGAAGCATTGTCCATTCTAGATGAAATATTAGCTAGGAATGAAATACAGTTACAGCCTTTACAAATAAACTTTGAAATGGTGAAATCACAATGGTAAAAAGTAAAGGTACTTGGTAATGAATATGTTGGCAAAACAAGTTCTATCCTTGTAATCCATGGGAAGGCAAGCATCGACAAGAAGTCATAAATTTTAAGAATATTATTATATCGTAATACTATACTAGTTGCCTTTTCTAAATACCATTTTATATTGTGCCAAGAAGCATTGTCCATTCCCGCACAAATATTGGCAAGGGGAAAGAATGCAATTGCAGCAAACAATGACGCTTTATTACTTTATAGAAATACTAAGAAATTATCACTATTGTCAACATCAGTGCCATTGTCAATATCAGATTATTATATCATCATAATAATTCTCATTATCACTTGTGGCGCATCGGTAAAAATAAAAGATAGTATAGAATGCAACAAAATAACATCACCCATTGACTACAGTATATAAAACTGTTGGAAATACTGTTTTATTACTTCATGGACATACGAAAAAACTATCACTATTGTCGACATCAGTACCATTGTCAATATCAGATTATTATATCATCATAATAATTCTCATGATCACTTCCATAGGTAAAAATCGGTAAAAATAAAAGATAGTATAGAATGCATCAAAATAACATCACCCATTGACTATTACAACTGTTGGAAATAGTGTTTTATTACTTTATGGAAATACTAAGAAACTATCGCTATTGTCAACTGCAGCTTGGACACATACTGTACCACTTCATTGTTGCATACTGTACATGCATTATGATCACAGTACTGCAACATGACTGATCACCTATGGCGTGTCCACCACAATAAAAGATATAAAGGAAATTTTTACCAGTAAAATTGGTAAAATGCAAGAACTAAGAAAAACTGCAATGTGCCTGATCACATATGGTGCCTCAGTAACGATAAAAGATAGTATAGAATGCATCAAAATAATATCATCCATTGACTATATTACAACTGTTGGAAATCTTTTATTATTTTATGGAAATACTGAAAAAATATCACTATTCTCAACATCAGTACCATTGTTAATACAGTATCATATTATATCATCACAATAATATTTAATTCTATTTAATTACCATTATGATTATAAAAAACAATAATTAAGTATGATAATTATAATTATTTATTATTTCATCTGTTTTACATTGACATAATATTTGATATTCATGTACTGCATATAACAAATTTCAATTGATTATCATTGCAGCTTGGCATATACCACTGCATTGTTGCACACATACTTTGCAGCATTATGATATACAGTACTGCAATATGACTGATTAAAATAATATCAGTCAATTACTATATTACGTTGAAGAAATTAATGTTTTAATTAATTTTTGGAAGTATGATTTCCATTAATATATTTGTACAAAAAGCTGGGAAGTAGAAGAAAAACTTTAAAAAATTGCAATGTGTTTTATCACATACAGTGCATTAATAACAATTGCAGTATTTCTGATCACATACAATACGTTGATCGTAATATTGACAGTATAGGAAACTGAATGCATCAAAATAATATAGTAAATTTTTTAGCTGACTTTTCTCAATACCATCCTGTATTATTGGGCAAAGAAGCATTGTCCATTCTAGATGAAATATTAGCTAGGAATGAAATGCAGTTACAGCCTTTACAAATAAAGTTTGAAATGGTGAAATCACAATGGTGAAATCACAATGGTAAAAAGTAAAGGTACTTGGTAATGAATATGTTGGCAAAACAAGTTCTATCCTTGTAATCCATGGGAAGGCAAGCATCGACAAGAAGTCATAAATTTTAAGAATATTATTATATCGTAATATTATACTAGCTGCCTTTTCTAAATACCATTTTATATTGTGCCAAGAAGCATTGTCCATTCCCGCACAAATATTGGCAAGGGGAAAGAATGCAATTGCAGCAAACAATGACGCTTTATTACTTTATAGAAATACTAAGAAATTATCACTATTGTCAACATCAGTACCATTGTCGATATCAGATTATTATATCATCATAATAATTCTAATAATTCGCATGATAACCTGCGGCGCGTCAGTAAAAATAACAGATAGTATAGAATGCATCAAAATAAAATCACCCATGGACTATATTACAAACAACTGTTGGAAATAACATTTTATTACTTTATGGAAATGCTAAGAAACTATCACTATTGTCGACATCAGTACCATTGTCAATATCAGATTATTATATCATCATAATAATTCTCAAGATCACTTGTGGCGCGTCAGTAAAAATAAAAGATAGTATAGAATGCATCAAAATAACATCATCCATTGACTATATTACAAACAACTGTTGGAAATAACGTTTTATTTCTTTGTGGAAATACTAAGAAACTATCACTATTGTCGACATCAGTACCATTGTCAATATCAGATTATTATATCATCATAATAATTCTTCTTCATAATAATTCATCAAAATAACATCACCCATTGACTATATTACAAACAACTGTTGGAAATAACGTTTTATTACTTTATGGAAATACTAAGAAACTATCACTATTGTCGACATCAGTACCATTGTCAATATCAGATTATTATGTCATCATAATAATTCTCATGATCACTTGTGGCGCATCGGTAAAAATAAAAGATAGTATAGAATGCATCAAAATAACATCACCCATTGACTATTACAACTGTTGGAAATAGTGTTTTATTACTTTATGGAAATACTAAGAAACTATCACTATTGTCGACATCAGTACCATTGTCAATATCAGATTATTATATCATCATCATAATTCTTCTTCATAATAATTCATCAAAATAACATCACCCATTGACTATATTACAAACAACTGTTGGAAATAACGTTTTATTAATTTATGGAAATACGAAGAAACTATCACTATTGTCGCCATCAGTACCATTGTCAATATCAGATTATTATATCATCATAATAATTCTCATGATCACTTGTGGTGCATCGGTAAAAATAAAAGATAGTATAGAATGCAACAAAATAACATCACCCATTGACTATATTACAAACAACTGTTGGAAATAACGTTTTATTAATTTATGGAAATACTAAGAAACTATCACTATTGTCGACATCAGTACCATTGTCAATATCAGATTATTATATCATCATAATAATTCTCATGATCACTTGTGGCGCATCGGTAAAAATAAAAGATAGTATAGAATGCATCAAAATAACATCACCCATTGACTATATTACAAACAACTGTTGGAAATAACGTTTTATTACTTTGTGGAAATACTAAGAAACTATCAGTATTGTCGACATCAGTACCATTGTCAATATCAGATTATTATATCATCATAATAATTCTTCTTCATAATAATTCATCAAAATAACATCACCCATTGACTATATTACAAACAACTGTTGGAAATAACATTTTATTACTTTATGGAAATACTAAGAAACTATCACTATTGTCAACTGCAGCTTGGACACATACTGTACCACTGCATTGTTGCATACATGCATTATGATCACCTATGGTGTGTCCACCACAATAAAAGATAGAAAGGAAATTTTTACCAGTAAAATTGGTAAAATGCAGGAACTAAGAAAAACTGCAATGTGCCTGATCACATATGGTGCATCAGTAACGATAAAAGATAGTATAGAATGCATCAAAATAATATCACCCATTGACAATATTACAACTGTTGAAAATCCTTTACAAATAAACTTTGAAATCACAATGGTAAAAAGTAAAGTTACTTGGTAATGAATATGTTGGCAAAACAAGTTCTATTCTTGTAATCCATGGGAAGGCAAGAAGTCATAAATTTTAAGAATATTATTATATCACAATGGTAAAAAGTAAAGTTACTGTACTTGGTAATGAATATGTTGGCAAAACAAGTTCTATCCTTGTAATCCATGGGAAGGCAAGAAGTCATGAATTTTAAGAATATTATTATATCACAATGGTAAAAAGTAAAGTTACTGTACTTGGTAATGAATATGTTGGCAAAACAAGTTCTATCCTTGTAATCCATGGGAAGGCAAGTAGTCATAAATTTTAAGATTATTATTATATCGTAATACTATACTAGTTGCCTTTTCTAAATACCATTTTATATTGTGCCAAGAAGCATTGTCCATTCCCGCACAAATATTGGCAAAAGGGGAAAGAATGCAATTGCAGCAAACAATGACGCTGCAGAAGTTAGATGGAAGAAGTTTGAAAGTTACAAAGAATCACAAAGATGGACAAGAGAGAAGGAAGAAATTTGAAAGTTATTGTATATTTTGTAAAGGAACATAATTATTAATTATGCTCTTAACTGTACTTACTAAGAACACCGTACAGTATCAACATACAGTACTAAAACTTTCAGAAGCATTGACAAATCCAGAACAATTTTAGAGAAGAAAATGCATTTACAACCTTTATAATTATGAACTTTTAAATGATAAAATCACAATGGAACAACTGTGTCATTGATAATTTCTTGGAAAGGCTAAGCATACGTCAATAAGAAGCCTTGTTATATATATATATATTCCTAAGAATAGTTTTTCCATTACCATTTTGTATTGTGCAAAGAAGCATTGTTTATTCACTGCAAAATTGTTGCAAGGAGTGAGAATGCAATTACAATATGAACTTCAAAATGGCAAAATAACAAAGGTAAATAGTATGAAGGTTCTTGGACAAGAAGAAATAGGCAAAACATGTTTTATCAATTCCTTATCAGTTACTTGGTAGAGAAGGTGTCAGTAACCTGTAGTAAAACAAGCTTTCTCAATCCATGGGGAAGTGTACGTCAACAAGTAATCTTATTTAAGGCGAGACATTTTTATTCCTTGATTCGCGTACTTCTTTTTTTAAAGATTATCGGAGGAGGGCGGAATAAAAATAAAAATACAATTTTGTTTTCTTTATTTAGCAAAGTTTTGCCAAAATGATCCAGAGAGAGGAGAAAATAAAAATAAAATTTTATTGGTACAGTAAATGTAAAATAGGATGCTTAAATTTATATAATTAGGAAGAAATATACATGTCTTTGGCAGGCAGCAGAAGGCATAATAAAAATAAAGAAAAACTTTTAATTTTTTTCTGAAATTTCCACTTTTTCATGGTGGCGCAGGTCCACTAATTGGCCAAAAATAAAATTTTATTTTTATTTGAAATCACCAACACTTACAGTCGGCGGGTTCGCTAAATACGGATAAAAAAAAGTCTCGCCTAAAGAATTGTTTTACGTCTTAGCCTGGTAGTGAAGGTGTTAATAGTCCCTGGTAAAAGAAGCTCTGTCAATCAAAGAGTACATCAACAAGAATCCTTGTTATATATTTAAAGAATAGTTTTACATTTTAGCTGACTTTTCTCATACCATTTTGCATTACTGTGCAAATTCCCCATTCCCGGAGAAATTTTAGCTAGGGGAGAAAATGCAGCTGCAGCCTTAACTGTAAACTTTCAAATGGTGAAATCACAACAGTAAAAAGTGAAATCACCTGGTAGAGAAGGTGTTAGTAGTTCCTGGCAAAAGAAGCTCTGTCAATCCATTGCAAAGTGTACATCAACAAGAAGCATTGATATATATTTAAAGAATTTTTACATTTTAGCTGACTTTTCTAAAACCATTTTGCATTGCTGTGCAAAGAAAAATTGTCCACTCCTGGAGAAATTCTAGCTAGGGGAGGAAAATGCAGTTGCAAGCTTAACTGTAAACTTTCAAATGATGAAATCACAATGGTACGGAAGCTTATAGTAACCTTCCAGATGTTCAGATGACGAGATCCAGGATCTTGTCAACTGATCATTTTTTCTAAATGATGTACACATGACGAGATCCAAGATCTCATCATCTAATCATCTTTTCTAAAGGATGTACATATTATTTTTCAGCTTAACGGTGAGCAACATGTTGGACAGTAGCGCGTCGGATCATGAGGAGTTGAATGACGTACAGATACTTTTTTCTTTCAGAGATCATGACAGAGAAAACAAAGGAAAAAGACCCATTGGTCAGGTTGAGCTTATGGAATTGGTAGAAAAGGTAATAAATAAAAATACTACTCTGTATGCATATACAATAATAATAATGTAACAGGTCCTGTCTCTCAGTCTCAGTCTTCGGCTTTAGAAGTAGTATCACAAGTGCAACCAGGCACATGGGTTAATTAATTGCATAACCCAGTGGGACATTCGTTGTTTTATTGTGACTACTGCTACAGTTGGAATTATCGCCTTAAGTCCCAATGTTTTCTTGAATGTATAGGAATTGTTCTGAAAGCTGCTTTGGAAATGAAACCTGAATTCACATCTAGGCCTGCTTCAGAACATTGTTAACACTACAATACAAGTCCTGGACCCAGGATCACAAACATTTTTACAGCCCAGTGTTCTCCCGAAGCCGTCTTAGCCGTCAATTTTACCGGTAAAATTAACCAATCAACCAGTAAAAATTTTGAGTTTGTAAAATAAAAAAAACTATTGATTAGGCTTTAGTAGTCCAGACTGGCCCTCTTAATAAATTAACATCATTCCAGTCTATATCTACACTTTGAATATGTGTTGTTGTGTCTTCAAGTCATTTAACCCAACTAAAAAGGGGTAACGTACCTCACATTGTGCGCATTGCAATTTTTTATGGACAAATTTACCAGTAAAAATTTTTCAGTTGGGAGAACACTGGCTCAGCCCCTATACAAATACTGTATTTTTGACGTGATTACATAACATTTATTATGGTGGATGCTTTGACGTCATATTACTTAGAATTTCAAAACTTCTAAAGGGTGTACACATTACGAGATCCATGATCTCGTAATCTAATCATCTCATCTAAAGGATGTAGACATGACGAAATGAAGGATCTCGTAATCTAATCATCTCTTCTAAAGGATGTAGACATGGCGATATCAGGATATCCTCATGTGATCAAAACAGAAAAATAGTATCATTTTAGTGTTCATCATGGTTTAGATATTTACCAGTGGCAAGGGTTCGAGAGGATTTTCTTTGCGGGTAATCTTCAGTTTAAGGGATAATCTGCTCACAGGTGTCTACTTGTAGGTACACTAGACCCAGAGAGCCTATATAAATGAAGCACAGTAGTAGTACCTGGCCTTAAAACTAGTTGTTACTCTTTGGGTGGAAATGGCCCCTCGCTAATCAAGTGCTCCATTAAATAACTATGTATAAAGTAGATAATCAATGGAAACCAATAGCCTCGTTCACATCGAACTATGTCGACTAGATTATCTACTTGATGTCGACAATAGTTTCGACGTGAACGGTCAATTACGGCGAGATAAAGTTCATAACTTGACGATGGCTGTTAGCTCGACTAACTTGTAAATCCAGTCATCGTCGAGTTGATAACGCACCTCGGGTGGCCTCAGGTCACAAATACACCAATCAGAACAAAGTCGGTTGACCCTTAGCAAGCTTGCTTGTTTGTTAGTTTATTTTGATCGTTCGAGAGAGAAGGTTTTTCAGTGTAGGCCTAGCTTAGATCTTTATATCAATTATGACCGAGAAAGTACGCCAAAAGCGACATTGTTGGACTTATGAAGAAGAATTCGATCTTTTTGACATTTGGAAGGAACCAGAGGTATGTGAAAAGGTGGAAGATAAAATGTACAGACAAAAAGCTACCATTCATGAGCAAATGGCTGTACGAATGCGTGATCTTGGTCACACCGGGATCACAGCCGCCGCTCTCGTGAGCGTAGTTGGTCCAGCAAGGTATCTCGACATAATCGGACCATCGAACGCAATTAGGAGTGTAGCGCTGTTCAATAGTTTATCTACTTATGTCGACAATAACCGATGTGAACCAATCTAATGCGTCTAATGACGGCTCTATTGAAATACATTTAAAAACTGTTCGGCCATTTCTTTATCGAGGCATTTAAGAATGTAAATAGGAAGAACATGACTATTGTGCACTGGTGTTGGTAATGTTTTGCATAGTGCTTTTTGTCATTACTAAATAAGTTTGAAATATAAATGAAATAATTAACATATTAACAAAAATAATATTAATAGAAAATAATAATAAAAATGATATTTATTTTTAAAAATCTAAATTTTTCATCCTGGTCAGGACATCTTGATGAATCTTAATGTTTTTTAGAGTTTTTGTGTTGTTTATTCTAAATTGTTAAATTTTTCATTTTAAAACAAATGTTTATTCATCTTTTTACAACTTTTTATGTTTATTAATGTCCTAACTATATAACTATATACTGTATATATTATATTCATTGTACTTTTTTTTACGTTTAATTAATACCATGGTCAAATGAATTTCCTTTTGGATAATAAATTATTTTTGAATAGAATTGAACAGTTTTTGTATATATTATGATTATGGTAAATAAATTACAGTTATTATCGGTTTGTCCATTTACACTTTCGGTATTTTGATCGCTTGCTTCTAAAATCGCTCAATGTTGTGTGAACGTTATTTTATGACATACCTAACTAAAATATTCACGAACGTTATAAGAATGTTTCCTATTTTCTGGGATACTTTAAACATTACATACACACTGTGCATTTATATAGTGCCGCTATATTATGAGCGTAGCATTACTGGCAGCTAATACAACATACACTACCTTATAATATGGAAGACTGCTCTTCGCTCCCATATTTAACTTTGGATACCTTTTTCTTCCAAAGGTTTACAATTAGTGTAGATACAGATAATACACTTCATCTGGTTCATACTTGTAGCTGTCTTTGGTATCGATAAGTGTTCTTTCTGGCCAAAACATTGCCCGGAACAAATTAAGAAAAAGTTTGGTACAGGAAGGTTGACTAGGAATGAATATCCTCAATTTGTCTGTACTCTTCAACGAGCTTGCATTTTTTTTATGTTTGCCTTCAGGCCATCACGAAGCCTCTTGCTTTACCTAACATCAGCCAACTCTGCAATTGAATAATGAAGATTATCGGTACTTAAATTTGTACTGTGATACAGTAACAATCCCTCATGTCAATTCCAGATATATTAATTCTAAATGTCCCATACCTGTTTCAGTCTGTTGTAATCTACTGTACTTCCGATTTCATCCAATCAAGATTTAAATCAGTTCTTATCCATTACTCGCAAAATTACTTTTCGCACAGCAAAACATGCTGGTTTTTCAAGTCCTTCCAATATAATCACTGGGCACATCATGCGATTTTTCTACGCCCTTCATAAATGCATGTTGACGTACAGTACAGCATTGAATTGAAATCATGAATAAAATAGACATCATGTGTTCCTAATCCGTATTGTGATCTGCTAGCTTGCTTCACAAACGTTCTCTACAACTTCTTTCTCATTATTTTTTTCCAGTCGTTGTTTCGGTCTTCTTCTTTGTCCTCTATACATCATTTTAACATCATGCATCCATTTTGTGTTGCTAAAAAATAAATTAATTTGAATATTATTTCAACATCTCTATTTCGCTTTCTTGTTTTCATTCATCCCATAACCGTCAGTATGGATTTTTCTCCCCACACATACTGTATATTCATGTGTAGTAAGGTAAGGAACAAGGTTTGATACCATTATGATAAAAACTAAAGCCCTGCTTCTCAAACTTTTTTTTAGGTGGCAACTCACTTTCAGACTCTATTCTTGGTGACCCAAGGCATAAATTGTCATACTACAACGATACACTGTAAACAAATAGAATGCTCTTCCTGCCCACATTGTGGAAGCTGAATGTAGGCCTATCACCACACAGTTTAGGGCACATAGAAAAAATTATTAGATTATCAGTCTTTCTTTTTTTTTTAAATAGATGAGGGCGAGAGTTTTTTTTGTTTTTTTGAGGGAACATACCCCTTCGCACCCCACCCCCTGTGTGCATGAACAGAACGAACATGTATCATTTTTCGAAGTGGCAGATACATTTAAACAACTCCCTGTGATTCACACACCCATCACATCAAGGAAGATCGCCACTAATGCAACAAGATATGTTTAGCAGCGAGAGTTTGTGAAACATGCCAGTTTTCATGCTGTGAATCAATGATCCGATCAGTCCATGGGCGGGTCTCTTTAGGGACGGACTGCGGTGTTGCCTATTTTGTGAGCATTTGTTTTTTGCAAAGTTGTTTTTATGCAGTTCAAGGATGCGACAAAAATACATTTTTTTTTAAATAATAAAATTATTCCCGCATCAATATTTCCAAAATTTTTTATGTGGGCGGGATTGATAACCTAATAATTTTTTCTATTTGCCCTTAAAGAAAGATATCAGAAGACAAGGGGGCTTTTAAAAGGTTGGAAATGACCTACCAGCCTTTGATGCATGTTTATGTTTATGTTTAGTTGCGGTGAGTTATTGATATAATTTTGTGTTGATCAGGCCTATTTTACTTGCCAAAAGGCCAATAAAATCATGTTTTCTGATGAATTAACAGTATTACATTGTTGTTTTAGAAATCTATACTAGTATAATTTGATAGCCATAGTTGCCTCCTAATCTAACAAGTAAAGATATGCTGGCTGTTGTACTTCTACAATCAACCTCGGCTTAATTCAAATACACAGTAGCTGTGATTTTTATTTACTCTGCAAATTACTGTACACAAGGCATTTGTTATCACGTGCTAGAATGTTCCATTTTGTAGCTCAACTACAGTATATTTAATAAAATCATAATTTTGAAATGCTTAATGTAAACCAATAAAACATTGAAAACAATGACAAATTTTTGACTTATGCACAGTTGACTACTAAAGGCAAGGTTAACTAGGTAAATTATTAGTGAAAAATGAAGCTTGTATTATACTGTACATCTCCATTCCTTCACAAAAAAAAACTCAAAAAGAAAAGGAACATCACATCATTTTAAACATTTTGTTTATTAACATGTTCGTGCCTAATCAATGGTCTTATCAATCCTTGGAGAGATTGGCGACCAGGCGACTTTGAGAGTAGCCCACAAAAATTTCAAGTTAAAACCGGCTAAAAATTTCCAACTGGTTTTAACTGGAATTTTCTCCTTTTTTGAGATTCTAGAATTTTCTAGCTTTCATTTTCGCAGCTACGTCTGAGAGTATCTCTTGAGTTGAGTCCTTTGTTTTTAATAGCAAAGTCTGCTTTTTTTTTCTTCTGGAGTCAGAAGCAGTCTCACAACCCCCAAAAGTGTTTTTGCGACCAAAATTTGGGTCGCAAACCATAGTTTGGAGAAGCAGGGGACTATATGTACTGTACAGCCCTCTCAACCTCCACAAATAAAACATGTCACTATGTTTACTAAAAATTTTCAAATAAATTTGTTAATTTATATGCAGCAATTAAATAATTTATCACTTAATTTTAAAATTTTCATTTTGCAAGTTAAAATATATAAAATTAAATTTCATATTTTATCAAGTTAAAATTTAATATAAGAAATATAATTACGACAATTGAAATTCCATAATATAATAATGGAATACCAGCAGATCACTAGAAATAGATATTCTTCTGAAATGCAGTAGCACATAATATGATGATAGCCATTAGACTTAAATTTTAGGTCAAGCAAGCTCCACTTATTGACACCTTTGTCGGATCAATATCCACGGCCATTGGCCTATTAAAATTTCCATGGAAATGTATCATTACATCTTGGTATTCTCGCATTCTAAGCATTTGACTATACTACTAAATTTGAGCCAACATTTTAAACAATACATAAAAACCCTCCCCCAAATGAACACTACCACTAGGGATATTCTATTCCAGGACTGCACCGAGGCTCTCGGCTGGACAGGCCCCGCCCTGGTAGCTGAGCACTACGTAAATTCTTAAGTAAGCAAGAAGTGTACTAGGCTAGGGCCCGCCCTGGTAGTAGCACTACGTAATTACTTAAGTAAGCAAGAAGTGTACTACTAGGAGGCCTAGTTTTTAGGCTAGGCCTAGCCTAGATAGACATCCCATACGGTAAATGTTTCAAAATGAGCAAAAACTATGGCATTACAGTACTTACTGAGTCAATAAATTATTAACAACACCACGAATTTAGGCAACTGATCTCTCTTTACCAGGAACTTGTTACACTGACCAGGGAGTTGTTATTTAGAAATAATAACTCCCTGCACTGATTAGAACTACTGGGCCTAAAGCTCTGATTGGTTGGATTGGAACCAACGCTTTCGATTCGCGCGTTGAGAGGCCGGCTTTCATGTAGTATCAATTGGTATCAATCAGCAAGCGGCCACGTAGTACGATGATTAGCATTTCTTCCTTGCCATTTTAAGTAGGGCGCCGCCTATAATTTCGTTATGATATATTTTCGGAAGGATCATGTTTCTATTAATTTTGCTGTAAACATTTCCTGGAAAGTAGTACCAGGAAAAAAAATTATTACCAAAAATTTCGTTTTTTGCTCCAAAAACATGTTTTTATAATTTCCTATTTTCCAAGCCATCAATTGTTACCACTTATTGGTGGCAGAAGATAGCTAAAGTGACAATAGTAAATCACAAAAAAAAAAAAATATTTTTAAAAGTTCTAATAGTTAGTGCATGAAAAAATAATTGATTTAACTTCAAAAAAGGTGGTTTTAGTAACATTTTCACAAGATCATGCAATATCCGTAAGCCTTAGTTAGTATTTATCAGATTGTGTTGAATTTGGACTTAAATTACTGTACTCGGAATTACATGGATATATATCTGTCTCTTATACACATCTAGATGTGTATAAGAGACAGAATCTATACTAGTATAATTTGATAGCCATAGTTGCCTCCTAATCTAACAAGTAAAGATATGCTGGCTGTTGTACTTCTACAATCAACCTCGGCTTAATTCAAATACACAGTAGTGAGTAACCCAAAATTAGGGCCTGGTACCCAGGCTATAATGCATGTAATAAAGTATACGAAACTCATGGACGACATGTTTCAACATGTCCCATGTTATCATCAGGTAATAACACTTATGCTATTAATGGTACAACCGGTCAGACAGCTAATATTAAGGTAAGTCATGTAGGTTAGGAATACTATGGTAAGTCATGTATATAGGAATTAGAATAAATTTGAATGAGAGAGTGATATTGTAATGAGTTGTTTGTTACACAGAGTTACACCCTGCGCAAGTAAATTTGTAGACAACACGGGCTCGGAGATTAGTTGGGACATAGTCTTTTACATAAAAAAAAATTTGATAACTTATGATTTGAAAGCAAGTTTGACATTAATGTTAGAGCAATAATTTTTTATCATAACATTGATTTTTCATTGACAATAGTTTAAAAATGGTGTATAGGGTATAAATGGAAATAAGAAGGTTGTGTTTGTGTTTTAGGATCCAAAATGGTTGGTGATAGTTTTCTGTTCAGATAGTTATGTATTATTTTATTAATCAATTAATAAAATAATACATAACTAATTAATAAAATAATACATAACTATCTGTTCAGATAGTTATGTATTATTTTATTAATTAATTATTTTTTGAAAATTAAGTACAAGTTTTCTTAAATCTTTATAACAACCGGGATAACAACACATCGTTGTGGTGCAAAACGACCACTAGTCATTGCATGACAGTCATGTGTCGTGGTATGATATCCAGGTGTCTCTGCAAGATATCCAGGTGTCGCTGCAATATAGCCAGCTGTCGCTGCAAGATAGCCAGATGTCAGTGCAACACGGCCAGTGCAAAACTGGCAGGTGTAGCACTGACATCAAAGTACAATTCTAAAAAACCAGATCATACAAAACAGTAAGTGTCATTTCAGATAGCCAGATTGATTTTCAAGGCATCCAATGTGTTGAATGCATTTCACTTGCCTTTTATTCATTTATTATCTATTTATACAATTCACATCGTTTTCAACAACTTTACCCCAAGTTATTGATTATAAATGTTTTCATTATGCTTCAACTCACCAATAAACTTAAAAAAACAAAAAGAACACATTCTACAAAGATCAGAATAAGATCATTGAGATTATTGTTTAGCTTGTTATGTATTTTTTTTTAGAATATACAAACAACAATCTTTGAAATTTTATAAACAATTCTGGTAAAATGTTGTTGGTGCGATCACTTTTTTGAAAAGATAACCTATTAACTCCAACAGATGAATATAAAAAGAAGAATCAACAGACCAATAGGTCCATAAACAGGCTAAGCATTGAAATAGAGGGAGGAATATGACTGGTGCTGTCTATGTTTCACAAATTCAAGGTCAAAGAGCTAACTATACACCAATAAGCATCTTACGCCCTCTAAACTCTTAGAAATCAAAACTTAATAAATATATAAAATATAATCAGTATAGTATGTAGGATGAAGGAAAAATTCATAATGAAAAAAGAAGTATTTTATATAATTACAAGAATAAGCTATATTTACTTATCTAGAATATGCTAGAAACTCAATTTTTGAAGTGTTCAATTACATTTTTTTTTTCCTCTATAGCATTTTCTTTGTAAAGAATTACCTTCAGTATCATATTATATCTTTTTTCTTAAATGAATTTACTAATGTTTTAAACACTCACTTTCTCCAAAGATTTTGTTCCTATGAATTCTTAAGGTTGAAATTTCTAAGTAGCTGGAGAAATACTGATTAATTCAGTTGTAATTTTAACAATTATACATGTATATTACATAACAACATATAAAATGACTACACCTTATGGAGAACCCTTAAGCACAAGAAGATTCTGCATTTAATATACATTGAAGCCAGGCAATCAATGCGCCGTAAGACGGTCGTAATACCATCGCACAACAATCCAACTCTGCTCCGTGTTCGCTAGACGTGATGCCGTCTGCTGATTGGCCTGGGCAGTCTGAACAGATCGTCATTAAAAACGATGTGTTGGATGCGCGTTGTCACGCTGAGTACTTCATAGAATTTTGTCGGCCGACGATCGTCGGGCGCAGTGAGTACCCAGATTAAAAGATAATCTTGAACAGATTAAAAGATAATCTTGAACAGATTAAAAGATAATCTTGAACAGATTAAAAGATAATCTTGAACAGATTAAAAGATAATCTTGAAATCTGCTAAGATTCCAAAGTACAACAAAGTTTCCCTTTTTTTCTTGTATGAGCCAATACCCAGTACCAGCCAAGCTATCAAAACCCTATGCTTTCTACAAGGATTAAAGCTTTAATTAAATCCAGGCCAACAGGTTAGATACCTTGCCTGGGAGTATTCAATAGTGGAATCAGGTCAGCAGAATATTTACCTATAAATGCCAAGAAGATATAAAGACAAAATGTCATCAATGTAAAGTCCAATTGAAACTTAATTATGCTAATTGGATTTTTTGTGTTTTTTTGGAGAAAGAACATATATCCCCATCAAGAACCCAAGACAATGGACCCTTCCGTAATGTCAATCAACTGACCAATCAGAACAGTGCCAGGAATATGTGGGACCTTTGCAACAATATCCAAGGGGCGTGGCTTAGCAGAACGGTCCATTACCATTTGCTTAACAGAGCTATGAGATTAGATATCAGTTCTTACAAAGTTACATTCCATGGGATTTATTATCAAAACACTAAGGTTCAATAAGTTGTTGTGGACAAAATGTATTACCTAAAGGAGGTTATTTCCCTACCAATACTAAACCCATATAAGTGGATATTTACACCTTCAATAAAAAACATGGAAACTAACACATTGACATATTAATTTGTATATGGATTCATTTCCTTGCATGCGGAAATTTGTAAATAAACAAATTACATAAATTTTAACACTTCACTTGATACATATTCATTATATTTAGGCCATTGTTTATCAGGTTGGCAGATCGTGGTAACCAGAGTATATTTCAGTAAGAATATAATAAAGATGGATCTTTACTATATCTATATTCAGTAAGAATATAGTAAAGATGGATCATGATGCTTGAATTATGAGGTACCTCACACACCAGTGTTCTATCAGATACCTTATGAACCCATGTATACTTTGTAAACCCATTGTTACCTCATACCTTAATGGTTCATATGATACAACAATGTTTTAGTGGGTACTTCATACAACCACAGTTCACAAGGAACCTCATAAAAACATGGTTTATCAAGCCATGGTTGTCAAGTACCATATGCAACAATGGTCAATCAGGTACCTCACCAGACTACTGATTACCAGTTACCTCACACAACCATAGTTTACCAGGTACAACAACCATGGGTTACCAGGTACCTCATACAACCAAAGGAAGTACGGTACCATATGCAACCATTAGTTAACCAGGTAATACATACAACCAAGGCTAGTAAAATACCATAAGCAAACATGGGTTACCAGGTACCTCATACAACTAAAGCAGGTATAGTACCAAATGCAACCATAGTTTACCAGGTAATATATACAACCGAGTTCAGTAAAATACCATAAGCAACCATGGTTCATCAGGTACTTCATAACACCACATCTTATTAAGCACCTCATACACCCATAGTTATAAAGTAGTTTATTGTGTTTGAGCTACCAAGCCTTGGTTTTAGCATTGCTACATGTATCTACATCTCATTGAGTTTGAATTCTTTGAATAACCAACGAGGCACTTTGTCTTGTTTCAGGCCACTGGTCTACAGGTGGCAACTCTCTCCAGATTCGGCATTCCTGGTAACATTCAAGGTGGTGAACTCTAGCTTGGGTAAAGTAAGCACATGAAATACAGCTCAACAGAGGGCGCCATCTGTCCTAATTTAGAATCTTAATTGCCTTTTCAAAGTAATTATAACGAGAGCGCTTGTTCTTGTTGACATGGTCAAGGCCAAGCCAAGGCTTCGGTTGCATAGCTCCAGCTGAGAATTGAAAAACATAGGATAACACTTTTACAAAGTTGATCTGTATTAACACACAGCATTAAAAGAAATCAGTAATGCTATCAAACCCTGTATTATTGTAAAAATAGAAAAAAAAAAACTCTTTGTTTTATAATTTGGTATAAAGTATTTAATATGCAGTATATAAATGTAAATTAATATAATTATTATGACAGCAAATTAAAGGTAGCACAAAGATGGCATTAACACAAATGGCCATTGCACAGGCCTCTACATATGGTCATCAGTTATAATTTTTCTGTTGATTTCCTGCTTCAGAAGATAATATTTTGTGGTGGATCCAACATTTCAAAGCAGAGGGGATCCAGGGAGAGACTCAGAAATGAGGGTCCAGACAACCTCAGCCCCACTATGTTTGGGCACTATGGTAAGAACAATTATGATTATGGCAAACTTGAATATAATTTCATCTTTTCCCCCCATTTTTTTTTATAATTCTGAAACATATAGGGGAAAGGCAGTCCGGATGGGTCTCCTTAAATCCTCCACCGATATTGTTATTAAATATTTACCTCCAACTGTTTGTGGCATAAAGTCCTTTATTGACACTCTGTATTCACCTGTAAGAAAAAAAAATTCATAGATTGATCTACTAGACAAGCAAAATGATTAATATCATGTAAATACTGAATTTTATGATTTATCTATTCATAAATATATTACTGTCTCATGACCTGATGTTACATCATTTTTTTTGTTGTCTCAATTTTAACAAATCAATTTGCATAAAATTTTAAAATATATTGTACACCTTCCCATCTACCAGTCTGCATTGTGACTGATTGTGATACAAAATTTGGATATTTATTTATTCTCAAGATATCTGCATAAACATAAATTTTTATGTTATACTAATTATTAGCACTCTAATCTAATTGTTTCTGCTTTTGCTATGTTCACCATGTACACCATTGTATCAAGTTAATACTTACCCTCTGTTATATAGTTTGCCCTACCCATTACAACAATAGCAAACTTGACCTAAAAATATAACGAAATCGTAATTATTGAAATATCAATCAAATTAACAAATTAAAGTAAAAAGAACAAACAACAAACAATAACAAAATTAAAGAACAAGAACAAATTTGCACACAGTAATAATTGAAAGTGATGTTTTATTTTTACCGTAAACGATAGAAATATTTGCACACGGTACCATTTAACAGAAAGAAGTTAGATTAATGTTTGCACACAGTACCACCATATTAAATATGCATGATTTACAGGGTTTGCACACGGTACCAATTTAATTAATGGTTTTACTGTAAACAAGAGAAATCTTTGCACACGGTACCAATTAACAGAAAGGGGTTAACAGTAAACAAGAGCAGTGTTTGCACACGGTACAAATTTAAGTAATGGTTTTACTGTGAACAAGATGAATCTTTGCACATGGTACGGGTTTTTACAATGAACAGAGTAATGTTTGCACACAGTACCAATGGCCTATAATCAAATGACAATCGTTACCTTTTCAAGTTCTTTTTCTGAGATATCTAATTGCTGCTTGATTCGTTCACGAACATCTGTGAAAGGTTCACCATCTTGGACCCTAATTAGAAACGGAACACCAAACATGGAGAAGACTTCTTTCTGAAAGTGTGCAACACAGAGCAGCAGCTCAGTCTCATTTAAGTCCAGCTGATCCTCAGGAATTTCCTATAAAAATAACAACAGAATTTTATAACAGAAATATATTATTTAAAAATATCTACAGAAGAAAAAAATGTTTATCAAAATCGTATTTTCCCGCATATAAAATTGCATTCATTCAAACAATACAACAGTTAGTAACTTCATTTCAGTAATAAATTTGCATGTTACAGACAATCTGCACATAAGACGTACATGATTTAAACATAAACAAATGTGTATGTGTTGGGGGTATAACACGACCCTCTGTTTTTCAATCGTAATTTGCTATTTAAAGCCTTGTACTATACGCAAAAACATACGGTATACCAAAATAAATAGATATAATTATACGCAAGCTCGGCCAGACATACCTCTATCCTGTAGGTTTTTGTGCCCGCTGGATTTAGACATTCCAGCAAGACATCTTCCTGTGGCACCTGATGAATTTTGTTACTAATAACTTCTAGAAGTCTAAAGCACAAAAATAGAAATATATTATATTAAAATATGACCATTATATATCATCAAACGTTAATTGTATATATAAAGATACATCACATTTCTTCCCTCACTTGCATTTCACTTCATTTCATTTCATTTATTTCTCTCAAAACATTGAAATGAAAGACAAGAACAAACAGACGCAATCAGAAAAAAAAAACAAGAGAGAGGAAAACCAAAAAGCGAACTTTTTCACAAGAGTGAGAATGATACAATGGTGGACATACCGAGTTGCCTACCTTGGCTAAGAACTTTATGTACACTTATCTCTCTCCAATCAGCAGTATAAATGTTTAAAAGGTAGGATGTATGGCAGTAAATGTATTTGTCTATTATATGCGGTATGTATTGTGGTACAAACTAGTAATAATCCCGAAGATTGGAGAAGTTAATGTTGAGCATCAGGAATTCAATGTATTGTAAGCGTTGTGATTCTTTATATTGTGAAAGGTACTAAATACTAAATACTATTATAATTATTATTATTATCATTACTGTTATAATAGAAAAGTATGACTATTTCTTATCGTGTCCACTCAAAAAACAAGTGACTAACCTTAATTTGCCAGAGCCATTGTGGCCTAGCGTGTGATGCTTCAGCGATTTGGCCTCCATCAGTAGACCCGCTACTGTGTCATCCTTATTAGGATAAAGGACCATCTCCTACAAAAACAGAATGATCTGGTAAATCACCATATTTGTATAAGAGTTACATGTAGCGACATTTCAATTTATTTATATGTGGAAAGTTTATTTTCCCCTTTTTTCTTACACGTATATGCGTACATAAATTTTTAAAAATGATGTTCAATAATTGAATTATATATAGCTATTAATTAACACACGCATATCACATGTGGGTAAAGTGTGGACCTGCAGTGATTTTTTGCGGCCCGCAAAAATGAATTAAAAGCCCTATGCGTGCAGCCCGCCAAAGGTCTTTGGCTAGAAAACACCTTGTTTTTTACAGCTAAACATTGATCATCTGTAAAAGGTAATATTAAAACTGAAAATAAAGCGGTATAAAAGCAGCGCATGAAAGGGTTTTAGAAACACACTGGAAACATCAGTTTGGGTGCGGCCCACCCCTGTTAAACTTTGGCCCTCCAAGCGACTTATATGCCCACCCCTGTATTACAAGCTACAATTAATATTCACTCTTAGATTCAAAAATATTAAAAGACTGATAAAGGTGGAAATTAAACAAACAAATACTAACCTCTTCTTTCAGTTTACTGCTGACCCATACACATCGAAATTGCTTTTTATTTTCAAGTTCATTGATTTTGATTGTCAACTTAAAAAAAATCAAAATAAATATTGTTAAACTGCTGGTGTCCAGAGGTATTGAACATAGAGGGGCAAAACAACGTTGCCAAGAGCCTGAGCCTAGGAAAGGGTAAATACTTCCTAGCTTCTGATTGTATGGAGACTTAAAGCCTTCACCAGACTATCACATTTTATTTGACATAAGCTTGCAACATGCCTAAATATGGTCATGATGACATCACATCATGACCATATATAGGCACATCATGACTATATATGGGCATACAACAGTTTTTTGTCAAAGAAAATTAGATAAGTGGACAGAACCTTAGATATAGGTAGTTGGGATGCTTTTCATAAAATACGTTTTGATTACAAATGTGCTGGAAACACAGTATTATTATTTTTTTTTAATTATATTGTTATTGTTAATGTTCTTTTTACATTCTAGTAATACTAAAAAAAAAACACTTCAAAACATTTGTAAGCACTCACCCTTTGATAATAGAGTTTCTTGATTCCTCTTGGCTTTAAAGGAAGTATGAGGTCACGTAGAGTACCTTCATAAGTGCAGCGAATGGGGTGTCCAGGACCATCACGATGCCTGTTAGGGGTAAATTACACAAAATATCAGCATTGATATTATTTATCTGTGAGTCAAACACTTGGATAAACACAATTGCTATTCTTCCTTAATTGAACCACCCCTCAAAAGTAATAGAACAGTCCGTAACAGTTAAGACGAACATCACTGAAATTCTAAGGATTGAAGCATATTTGAGCTGCAATAACGAGGCGATAATGAAATTGTATACTATGTAAAAATGATTTGATGTACATTGGAATGGCTTATCTCATCCAACTGCAATTGCACTGTAATTTTTATGAGATCTTTAGTTGAAAGAAACTGTGCTGGAATTGAACTAAGATCCCCAAAACCCCCATGATTCAACACAAAATACAAACCACAAGGTAGCTACACAGTACTTAGCAACAGATCTTTGATGTTTTCTGCAAGTAGGATATGCTGCTCCCTGCAGAACTGGACTATGAAGGTAGTTCTGCAACTGAAGTACAGAGGTTTCTGCAACCATTCTATGCAGCTCTATACAACTGAGCTACATAGCGCTCTGGAGTCATGAAGCTCTTTACAGCTCAGCTATGTAGCTCCCTGCAACTGAGCTACATAGCTCTCTGGAACTTTATAGCTCTTGCAACTGAACTGGGCAGCTATTCAACCGAGTTATAAAGCTGTTTACAGCTCAGCTATGCAGCTACCTGCAACTGAGATACATAGCTCTCTGCAACTGACCTGGGCAGTTACATGCAACTGAGTTATGAAGCTGTTTACAGGTAAGATATGCAGCTTCCTACAACTGAGCTACATTGCTCTCTGGAGTTCCATAGCTCCTGCAACTGAACTGGGCAGCAATTTGCAACCGAGTTATTAAGCTGTTTATGGCTGAATCCCTGCAACTGAGCTACATAGCTCTCTGAAGCTCCACTTCTGCAGCTGTGCAGCTATTTGCAACTAAGTTACAAAGCTGTTAACGGCTGAGCTATGCAGCTCCCTGCAACTGAGCTCCATAGCTCCCTGCAACTGAGATAGGCAGCTATTTGTAACTAAGATACTAAACTGTTAATGGCTGAGCTATGCAGCTCCCTGCAACTGAGCTGGGCAGCTATTTGCAACTAAGTTACTAAACTGTTAACGGCTGAGCTATGCAGCTCTCTGCAAACGAGCTTCATAGCTCCCTGCAACTGAGCTGGGCAGCTATTTACATGCGATTAAGACTTGTGAGTTCATGACTTACGTCTGTGCTTTGAAGAACTGCAGCAGCATGGGGTCTGTATCTAATTTGGCAGCAACAGCTTTGGCTATCTGTCAAATGCAAACCATAAACATCAACAATTTAGTATCAAATTAAAGAGTAGCAACTTCTATATAGATTACAATTTAAATTTTGTTTGCAGAAATCTTTAATACAAAAGAAAAACAAAATTCAAATAAATGAAGATGATGATAAAGATAATAAAGATTATGAAAATGCATTGATGATGCTGGCACTGATGATGATGATGAAGATGGGTTAATGATGGTAGAGGTGATGATGATTTACATGGTTGTTGATGAAGAATGATCATGAGGTAGATAATGATGTTGTTGATGTTAAACAATGATGAGCTTTAAAATGATGACAATGATGATGATGTGATAATTAAAGATGATGGTGTTGGTGATGGTGTTAATAATTAAGTTTGTGATGATAATGACAAACAAAGATAATGGTGGTGGTGGTGGTAATGATGCATACAGAGAAAAAGACGCAAATGTAAGCAGATGGACAACTGACTGACCTGGAAATAGTTCATCTTGACAGATAACGTTATTGTAAATCCAGGATCATTTAAGTTTGTCTTATCACAGAACACAACCTCTATTCGGTAGTAAAGGTCACGGAAATATTCCTTGGCTGTTGCCAGCTCATACTGATCATTGTCCGAGTCATCCCTATGACAACAAAAACAATAGCTTAAATAGAGGAAGATCAATTAAGTAACTAATGAAATAGAATTATAAGTTTATATATTATATAGATATTAAATAAGGGGATGCGAGCCATCTAGAATCAATATTTTTATTATTATTTATTCAGGCAAAATATGCAGTATACAAAATACATTACAATTCAATAAATCAAACAAACAACATTAATAATTACATTAAATAAACCATAGATAGTCATTAGCTGCTAGGAAAGCACAAAGCAGCCAAAATAGGCGTGTACTTCCAAATAATAACTACTATTATACAAATATAAATAACATACATAAATATGAATGACTAAAGCATTGCATTATTATATTAAGCCTATAATTTACACATGTTGATGTTAATAATAACTTAAATATTAAATTTGTTATACATAATTATATTAGCAAATATTTATAAAATAGAACAAATTATATTTTAA
This sequence comes from Anneissia japonica, assembly GCF_011630105.1. Classification (NCBI taxonomy): domain Eukaryota; kingdom Metazoa; phylum Echinodermata; class Crinoidea; order Comatulida; family Comatulidae; genus Anneissia; species Anneissia japonica. The sequence continues at coordinate 981,649 of NW_022741034.1, forward strand.
TATTCATTCACTTTGAAAAACGTTGGTTTTTTGATGAGTATACTAGTATTAAGTAAGAACATGTATATGTAATTCTGAAGATACATTGTAGTCGTTTACCTTTGAAATACTAAGATATCTCCATCCATGAGTTCATCCAATGCTTTGTCTAACTGTAGCCTCAAATCTTGTATCTTTTCTGTTAAGTTTGGCTTCACTTCCTGAAAAATAAAAACCAAGGAAAATAGTCCACTACAATGGATACAAGTAATAATGGATGAGAAATAGAGTTAAACTATTGTTATAGAAATGCATTGCCGTTGTGACAAATTTACTGCTCTAAAATTGTTGAACCACGCTACTGTTGTGGAATAAATACATAAGGCAGGTATCCCTAATTAAAAACCCCTCCAAGACCACTTTGTCTCATATTTACAAATGTCTTAACCTTTATTATTCTAGAGACCAAAGCTGCTCAAAACCATAGAAACACCAGTCCCAATTAGCGGTATTTAATTGGAGGGAAACCTGTATTAAATTACAGCCCCAAAAAAGAAGCATAGAAGTGCTGTTCTAACATTTTTTTAATAGATCTATTGGCCTAACATTAAACACATAAATATATACATAAATTGCCTATTCCAATGTAACAATATCTAATGCTCTGGTTCACATCACCTATCTTCTATGAATACATATTGCTTACCTCGTAAATTATTAGAGAAGTTCCTTCTGGAAAACCCCCTCTTTCACACAAAGTTGGTATAAGTTCATCTGTAGATTTAAAAATCACAGGAACAAAATTAGTATGACTATCAGATTGAGAAGGTCTGTGGCTACAATAAAGACTAAATATTGGTTTACTTCCCAAAACCATTGGAGCCATGTTGTAATCATTTTAGTAATGAAATTATTGTAGTAGATATATGAGGCATGTTGTGGCAACAAAATGGTTAAGTTGTTGCACAGGCCAGTATTGAGTAAATGAGCTATAAAATATAGCAGCTGAAAAAAACTGCCATAAAAATAATTTTTTTTTCCACTATTGTTCAACAGTTTAATGTCTAATAAATCATGTCCCAAAGTCTGAGTTTTGGAAGAGGTCATCAAATTGTTTATTCAACGTTATTTTGATCGTTAATTCTATTAAACAATGTATGCACAAATAACATTGGAAGGCAATTACTCAAAATAATTTTTATCTTGATTATGAGTGCTGTACTTTTCACTTCCCAATAACTAAGACTTGAAATGTCCAATTTCAATGAATGACCCCTCATTTGAAAGATTACATACTCAAGTATCTAAAAATACCAATAACGTAAATTTCAATTTTTGATACAACATGCCTCATATTTTGTTGTGCGAAGGATATATATTGACTTACATATTTAACAATGTGGAATGCCAGCAATATCTGACAGTCGGAATATTAAGCCCTGTCAGACTATCAAATTACATTTGACCAAAACACATGTTACATGCCTAAATATGGTCATGATGACATCACATCCTGACCATATATAGGCATATGGTCATAGAACTTACATATCTTCTGTGTGATAGACACGGCAATGTGTCCGCAGTACGAGATCGTTTTAGTCTTTGGGTCGTACTTCTTGAGGAAGAGAAGGACGTCGCTATCTTTGTCAAATTGTGGTAGCGCAGCTTGCTGTTCGGGATCTGCCGTTTCTAAAAATACTAACCAATTCGGATCATTTTCGGCAATGTCATGCACCTACGGAAAACAGAATACCTCCAAAAATTACTAAAGAGTTCAGAGTAAGTCACATTCTATCAGATTTTTGGCAATAAGAATTATATAACATTACTGTCTATAGCATGTCTCATCACACTCAGTGGAGGCACCAGTAGGGCGGCTGGGGGAATTTTCCTCGTCGGACAGGCCTGGACCACCCTGTCGTCCAACGCAACGACTAGGTCTTAGAATAAAAAATGAAAATACTAATAAATTGCCTATCCAAATAACCTTATCTTGATTGCTAATCCGTAATATTGTGGTCTAAAAGCACGCTTTAGCACATAAGCCATAAAAACTCTCCCTATGAATCCTACTCGAGATTTTATATTCTGGGCCGTAGAATGAGGCTCTAGTCAGCCCCTTGGTTTGACCCCTCCTAAACATAACAGACCCCTTGCCGGTACATTTCTGGCGCCAACGTTGATTCGATTTTGATGAAGTAGAGTATAGGCAGACTGCAAATGTTTTAACGGGTGTGTTATATTCAAGCTAAAATACATTTTTACGTCTAAAATATAAAATTCTTATGCTTTCTGTCTGTTATCAATAGAAAATTCCTGGCAATAAGGTGCACAACAAAATAACTCACCGTTTTTTCTGCGTCTTCAACTTCTAACGTTGTCGGCCTGTATGTCTGATTTGTTCTGTAGCTGATTGGCCAAATCCGCATATTATCTACTGGGTAACCATAGGCGTCTGCTAGAAGCTCCATGACTCCGGCAAGATTCAAGTCTTTCCGAATACGAAAATCCCTGAAAATTGATAAAATTAATTATTTTTTATCACACTCTGAATAGGTTACATTTTCAAGTTTATACTCAATTTTTTTAAAGTTTATTTACTATTAAAAGTATCAGTGGTTTACCTAGATTTAATCTTCTCGGAGTCAAAGAGGTCGTTTCCTTGGTGACCATAGAATTGGTCCTCTGTGTAAACTCGTAGCAGCATGTATAAATGTGCTTCTGATTTGTCCTTCCTTCGTTGTATCTCTAATTTCCTTTAAAAATTACAAATACATAGTTTACATTTTACGTAATATATTTGACCATCAACAAGCGAAATTACTATAGTTTGCAAAGAGTCGGGTAAAGCCATTCTTACCACTACTGACTTCATATTTTTTATTTTATTTTTTTAAAATATCAATTTGATCTTTTATTTAAATAGCGCATTTCATTTTTAATACAACGCCCTCTATTTGCCTGGTCATAGGCCAATTCATAGTAAGTAGTGCGCATGCCCATATTAAGGTCAATTGACATAAATAAATATACACACAACATAGGTCAATTTATTTTTATTTATTTATTATGTCAACTGTGAGGTCTCACTACTAAATGAGACTCATGGTCAGAAAATTAAAAAAATTGACTTTTGTAAAAATTTGACTTGGACCTATTTTGGTGAATATTTCAATATGATTTCACCAACGATGCGTCTCATTTTGTAGAGAGACCTCACAATTGACCTTGGATATAGGCATGCGCAGTTCAAATTACAAATTGGATTATTGGAGAAAACAAAATGTGCAACCTCTTTTACTGTCTGGGGAGTACTCCTAATTATGTATATAATAATTAGCACTACTAATCCTAGTTATATATGTAATCAGCATATAACTAATTTCATTCCAAATGATTCACCTACGAACCATGACCCGGTATCCTTTTACACTCCTGATTGGAGACAGGCAAATGTAAATAAAATGTGTTACCCAAGGTCACAAACTATGTGAACAGCATTGGATTCGAGCCTACAACATTTTGATTGCAAGCACAGCGCAATACCTCTCTGCCACATACTCCCACTCTGTTTTGTCTTATATTTTATTGTTTGCTGGATTACCTTTCTTCTTGTATCCTTTTTTGTAATGTGTCTGGTATATCTTCATCTGTCACTGGTTGAAGAATGTCATCTGGAGATTCAAACATTAATCATCAATAGAAAGTCAACAACAGTTAAGTGACTTACTGTGAGCATAAAGTCAAAATGCTGGGTCCTCAAACAAGTCTAGCATACAGCATAGGTATTACAAAGTAGCCTGGCCTAGCAAGGAGAAGGTAGCAAATACAAGGTAGCCCAGGACTTGGGCTAGCCAACATTTTTATGTTGAATTTCAAAGAAAATCTATTTCATATTCGGCTTATTAACTTTCAGATTTGTTATGGGAGGCAAACATATTTCTGTTCGAAAAGAGGTGGGCTTACATCTAAGTGGTGCATTCTTTAAAAAATTTAGAAATTGGGCCCCTTTATATGGGGAGGGGGGTAAGCATATTCTTTTTTTATATTGCATCATCTTGTGTATCATTTGATATATATTGATTAGATCAGCTAGTTCCTATAGCACTTGGACATACCTAAACAACTGTCTCTTATATACACTAACATGTAAGCATTTGTACAATGTCGAACTGAAAGGTCGTCGTCATTCCCTCCAAAGTTGTTATCGATGGCTTCCTGCCTGGTACATCGGGACACCACATCATCGTCAAACTTGCACCACTGAATATGAAAAAAAGTTTGATGTAATCATACGAGAATCAATTATAAAATAGAAAAATTTTTATAATCTTTCTAGACTTTCAATCAATTAATCAATGCTCACCTTTCCATCTCCTTTGGGGTTAATGAAGACTACATAATGTCCACCGTGATTGTCGCCGCTATGAACAAGAACGGCATGCAATGTATACGTTGAAGGCGTTTCTTCTGGATCGCTCAAAAATGGCGTTAGATCTAACTTGAACGGAAATTCATACCTGGAAGGCAAAAACAAATTAATAATTTCAATAATCCTCTATCACGACCCACTATTAACTCATCAATTCTACAACACGTGTGGGCATAAAAATTGGTCGGAGGGCCAAAGTGAATTTTTTATTTAACACAGAGGGCTCACCAAAAACCAAAAACTTCAAAGCACTACTTTTACACCACTGTATTCTCAGTTTTAATGTTACTTTTTAGATATAATCAGTGTCGAGCCGTAAAAAACAAGGTGTTTTCTAGCTAATGTTGCTTAGCGGGCCGCACACATAGGGTTTTCAATTTATTTCCGCGGACCACAAAAAAATTGCTATTGGACACATGCGGCCCATCTGTGGTTTACTATATCAAATTTTAAGTGCTTTACACTATCAAATTTTATGTGCTTACCTGTCATTGATTTTAACATTGGAATCTGTATGAGGGTCGTACTGGAACCGCATGAGTTGTAAATGAAGTACTGGTGGTAATAAAGAGAACAGGACACCTTTCACAGCCTCCTGTAATTATAAACATAACCTTCAAATAATTTCATTAGGTTACCAAATTATGAAGAAAGGTTAAATTCATGAATTGAAACCAATAAATAAATAAATAAGATCGAAATGTCACAAGTATGTATTTATTTATTGGTTTCAATACATGAATTCACCTTGCTCCAGAACAATAACTGTAAATAGATGAGAAACATGAGAACAGAATACCCTACCCAGAATTAGATAGTAAAACATATTATAATGTTAACCCTTAACCTTTGATGAGTCGCATCAAGTGATAAGTATACCTTGATAAGAATTTATTTCACTTTTAGTACTTGTCCCATGGATTATACCTAGTCAATGCAACCGGAAGACACAATACACTACATGCCATAATATCCTACTAGGTACACAAGCAAAATACCCAGTGAGTGTTTTGAACCCCGAACCTCAAGGCTGGAAGTCCAACATTCAATACCCACAGCTTCCACTGATCGTGATAATGATTATGATGAATGACACATTATTACCTGAAGACCATATTCCCCCGCATCGTACTTGTTTTCTCCCTCCATATTCTCTTTGGCAATGTAATCATGAAATGATTCATATACTAGAAAAAAGTTTGAAAAGTTCAGAATAATAATCAAACAATACAAATAATAATGATGATAAAGCAATACCAATTATTAAAGTAATATCATTAATAATCATACTCATACAATATGTAAATAAATAATTTATTTTATATTTTATTTAATTCTGGTATAAGAACATAGAGCAGTAAGAGAATGGAACAACTGAATTTACAATAAGAAACAAAACACAAGACACAAAACTTCAAATATTATTTTTAAAAAAAATACAATAAAAAATTCACAATTCAATTACAATTGAATTTTAAAAGGAGAAAAAATACAATATAAAATTTATAAAAATAGAATAGATATAAAAAAAATAAACTACTAAGAATACAAAAGATCATATTTTATATTATATATGTACAAAATTGTCAATTCCATTACATTAATTACCAATAATGTTTATAAAAATTTTTACTTCCAAAATTATTAAAATTATCAAATAATTATATATTACAAGTACAAGATTTAAAAAAAAATTACATTAATGACAAAGTATAATTTGATTATTGCAGTAAAAAAAAGTTGTTACCATCTTTCATGCCTTTGATATTCATCTGGATATCATAAAAGGATTCTATCCTGGTAGACACGTAGTCAACATGTTTGCACATGATATAGGACTAAAAGAAATACAAAGAATAATACATTAATTCTATATTGATTTCTACATTTAATGACTAAATATTGTAAGTAGGTCTACCGTTAATGCTTGTATTTGTATATACTAGCTTATGCAATAAATAGCCTGTGATGGCTGATTAAGCAAATAATTAAAATCACAGTGTACAAATCAAATCAAAATCAAATCATCCTGTGTACAGTGAGTAGTGATGGTGGCATGGTCACACCAGAAGTGTTCAAAACTACATTTGTGCAAATGTTTTTGCCATTATTTTGTTTGGTCTAATATAAAGAAATTTACATATATATTACATTTCAGCTATTTAGTAATTAATCTTTCTGGTCTTTACTAAAAACTAAGATAACACAAATATGTTTTTTTACATTGAGAAGAAAGAACCAACAAAGTAAACAAATGCTTCAAGAAGTAGATTGCTGTTTAAATATTATAATTATTTATATACTACAAAAAACAAATATCAATATAATAAACTTGAGTGAACTTACAGACATTCTTCCTTCAAAGAGTTTTGGCATCACACCTTCTACACACGTTCCCTTCATCTTGGATTCCATATTATCTAACAGCTGTAAAACAATGGCAACAACACATAACTGACAAGTTCCCATGAAAACTGGACACAGTGGGAAAATCCCTTTATAAAGCCCAGTCTAGACTATCAGATAACTATAATATGGGCATACAACAGTATTTTATGGTCATGATGACATCACACCATGACCATATATAGCCACATTATGACTATATATGGGCATACAACATATATATAATAACCTTTGGAATGTTATCAAACTTATTAAGAAACGTACAAAAATAGAATAAAAATGTTCAGGAGTAGTAAACAAATGACAAAGACAAAGGGAATAGAGTACTACAGTGTTACGTCACGATACCATGTGATACTACTCTGTTGCTATCGTTGCAACAAGGATTCAACCGGATGCCAATTTCTTCACTGACAAACCATTGATCCCAATTTCTAACGTAATTATTAAGATGTTGCATCTTACTTTTTCTTTGTAAATTTTAATTGATTATTAAATGTGTGTTCGATAACTAATATAATGCAAGCTTTTGTGTTTTTAGTACATTTTGATGGTAAAATATTAGATTTTAAAATGCATATTCCAGAAAGCCTATGAAGTCAGTCGTTAATGAACAGTAAACTAACGTCAGTTGACAAGGAGTATAGGAATACTTTTGGTTTGAATCACACCAAGAATAACCCACTAAAGCTCGATAACTTGTTTCAAGTGGGGTCCTTCTGGTGGTGGATTGGACAGTACACCAACAATAGAAGTAGGGCAGCAAATGGTACTTAATAATTTGTAAATAATAACTTTCAATATTCCTATTACATATTTTTGTTTCTTCAATTGGTACTGGGGAGTCCCAGACAGATGAGCATTGTTCACTTTTTGAGCAATCCTATGAGGTACTGCTGAGGTGTGTAATTATTATTGTATATTTTGGATAAAATTGTAAACTTGAAATGGTTGAAATAAATTATATTAAACTTACCACTCTACACAGTTCCTGAACATCATGTTGCATGAAGGAATCTAATGTTTCCCAACTGAAATATAACAACAAAAAAATATCTAAAATAGCATAGCAAACCTTCATTCTTAATGTACATAAATTGGCATTTTGAGTTGATAATGAATCAAAACATGTCTTTCACAGTCGTACAGTGCCATTTCTGGCCATCCAGAAGTCCCTAAAAAAATCTCATTTGGGAGGGGGACATCCCCTCCCAAAACCTCCCCCTCCTCAGACAGACAAGCTCAAGCTCCCCTGTCGGATAGCTTAGCCCCCAGAAAATGTATCCTAGAGCGGCCACTACATGCTGCATGTACAAAATCTACTATTTCATCTACACATACAATGACCATGTCTAGAATAAAGTAATCAATCATTACTGTTACATCTGTGAATGTATGTCTAATACTTATGCTGTAAATACTAATTAATACAAATTAAACTAATATTTATTTTATTATACTAATATTTATTTAACTATTCATAATTGATTTTCATAATAGCTATTAATTATATATTATGTGTTTCTGTACTATAGATTATATATTACTAACTTTTTCAATGCCAGTGGAGAATTGACAGTAAAATTTCATTGAATCCTGAACAGCTGCTAGCTACTGATGTAAATTAAACAAGGTGAATGCCGTTTACCCTTCCTCATACTTACCCAAAAGACTTTGTAAGTTTCTTTGTGGCTACTGCCTTGTCACTGTACTGCAACTCATAAAACACTCTTTGCATTGCTAATGGTACACTCTTGGAACAGTCATCACTCTCTGTTGGCATTAGGTACACTGCCTATAGAAAACAATCAATCAATCCATCATTTAATCTATCAATCATTTGCAAGTTAATAAAAATGCTGTGTGACTTTTGGAAATACAACATATGGTAATTTAGTAAATTACCATATAGAAGACTATTGTTCTTTTATATCCCCCACCCCCCACTTAATCCTCTTTCCATCTATTCGCATTCAAAATATTCTTCTACCACCCACACTAGGGCATCATACATTCTCAGCACAACCTTTAAGACAACATTATACAATGTAGTGGGTATGCTTGAACCTTTGATGACCCCTCAAAGTGATCAGATTTAAAATTATGGCTTCAGGTCCATTGGCAGGCTAATTATCAAAAGATTATTAAGCAAATTACTGTATGAAAAGCAACAAACCAGGAAATACTTTTCTATTTAAATTAAAACTTCAGCAAAGGTCATGTTGGATGCCCCAAGGCTGTAAAACTGTAAACAGAGCACCTTTAAGCTTCAAGCATAATTTATCTATATCATATATTTCAAAGATAAACTGTACACCACAATGTTGAAGTGGTGGATTGAGTTTGTACTTACTTTTCTTAACTTATTTGTGAAGAAAAGCGCTTGTAGTAAAGAATTCATATAACAGGTAGCACCCTGGTTCTTTAAACCAACATAGCCTGTCAGCTTCTTGGAATCCCAGCTGAAAACAACCAAAAAGAACATACAGTACTTATCCCCAAAATTAGCAACACACACTTACTGTAAAGACCTTTTTTTTCGCGGCTCTTAAAATGATGCAGAAACCTACCATTATGTTCTTTTTGCCTATATTATATCTACATCTCCCAACTTTCATGGGTTTTTCTTGATTTTTTTTTAGCAACCTCCTACCCTCTTGATTTTTAGACTAGCTTAGGCAGGCCTATTTCAGCTACTCCAGTTTGCCTGTGCGGAGGCTTGACCAAGGTTTTTCAAGGCGATGTGTTGCTTTTAAAGGCACAAGTATCATTCAGAATTCTTCGCGATCGTTGTTTTATCGTGAAAATCATGAAGATCAAGGGCGCGTGAAAATAAAGCGCAACATAGTATATATTATTCTATACATTCTATAGCGGATTCTTATATAATAAAAAAAAATCCAAATGACAATGACTAGATGAGGAGCACATATTCAAATATTCAAGAAGCATGCTTGGGATGATGTGGATCAGTAGATGAAAATACGAATGAATGTTGCTGCGACCTACCTTACACCATGAGGAGCATCAGCGAACACTTTGACCTCTAGGTCGATAGAATCATCCACCACAAACCCCCTCTCTGGATCAAGCAAATCCTGTTAAATTATAAAAAAAAAAAAAAAAAAAAAAAAAAAAAAAACACAATTAGCAATAAAAAATAAATTGTATACTTGATATTCCACCTTAAGGTAGAAGTGGTTGGCACATCGGTTGTGGCTTGCTTATATTTTTCCTGGTTAATGCAGCCTTCAAGGATGCAAGCAACCTGAGCAGGAACTAACAACCATTCGATTTGAAACACAAACACAAAATCACATGATCCAATAATATGATTACCTCATTCCATCTCATTGTTTATATTGCATCAAGAAATTAAATTTCAATTTTGAAGAAAAACAATAACAAAATTATATTTATCATATCTTTTTTTTCCTTATATTTTATATGTTATTTTATATATTTTATAATATTGCTGGCCAGGGGTTTAGAGATGACCACTTGTTGTGTTGGGCTTTAGCCTATGTCATCTTTAGTCAGGCCCCTGGTCAGTATATATTGATATATATCGTGACGATTTTTAAATAAATAAATAAATGTGGAATAAATAAATGCGTATCCATATACAGTCAAATCTCCGAATTACGAACCTCACAAATACCAACTCTTGACATAAAAACTTCATTTAAAGCAAGATATATCAATCTTTTTCAGCCGATATATATTGCATTTTAATCTGTGCATGCTTGTTAAGGCGGCTAATGTGCAGAGGGAATACAGAATCTCACTTTTTGTTCATTGGGGGTGCTATTCCCACTAATTTGTGATCATTTTTGCTTTTAATAGTCATGTTTTCATTCAGAAATCACTTGAAATGAATACTTCACAGGAAGTACAGATAATTTTGGCTTCCGTACAGTATTACAAACTAACCTTAATATGTAGCATACCCACACCACAATACTATGAAAATTCAAACTCCCGGATTAAGAATTCTGTTTGGACAGAGGGGTACGTAATTAGGAGATGCTACTGTGTTTAGTAAAGGGTCAACCTACCTGCCATGAGATGAAATGTCCAAATCCCCAATCATTTTCCTTATTGTAGAAAACATGAGTGATTCCTGTGAAAATAAAGAAAAACAACATTGAGAAATTGAAATAAACTTGACTTATTATACTGTACACAATAATGACTTTAGATTAGATTAAACATAACATCGTAGTTCACCTTTTTAGGTTCATGTCTCAAAGTTTTTATGCTTTATTTATGTGATGATTTCTGACACCAATCAGAATATACAGATATGCCATTCTAGCCTTGTACGATTAATGGTACATAATTTCATACTCGCTCATTTAAAGCCTATCATATTAATGGATACACACAGAACTGACATAAAAAAAACTGACAGTAATCCAAACTAGACAGTCTCAATCATGGATAAATTACTTCCTTATAAATTGTTGTCATATGATTATCCATGTCTCAATTAATCATTGATGCATTAAACTGAAAGGTCCACTGATTAATCTCAGATAAAAAAAAGTACAATAGATACTCCAAATATGAAATGCATGCCATCGTGTTGGGATGCAATATATTAATTATGTCACCATCAGGTGCGAAATAAGAAAATTTATTCCTTGATGATGGCATAATTAATGTTGAAATATTGAATTCAAACACAATGGCGTGCATTTCAATAACTGGATACAAGTACTATGTATGTAAAACGATTTGCATTTAGGACTCAGTGTTAATCTGCTTCTATTTATCATATAATAATTGTAAAAGGTATAATCCTAACCAACCATGTGATCAAATGTGACTTGTGCACAATCAGACTCATTAAATATTCATAAGTCAAAATAAAAATGTTAATATTTTAGGACAAGTGTACAGAAAACTACAAAGATAAATGTCAAAAAGAAAGGTGTCTGTAGATTTCAAGTGGAAAAAAGGTAAAAAACTATAATTGGTGGTAGATAAGTATACGATACTTTTTATTTATAATTCTTTATTTATAATTCTGTAGTTTTCTCTTGCTTTTTATCTAAACAATTTTATGTTATGTTAATGTAAATTTCCTATTTTGATGTTGTAACATAATTCGTAATTTAGCCTTTTTGGCTGTCATGTTTTATGCTTTTTATGAATTTTTGAATTTTGAATAAAATACTATTATATATATACAGTACAGTATAATGAGACAGGTACAGTCCAATGAGACGGGAAGAGGTTGATATGATAAGATAGGCAGAAGAAAGAGTGGAAAATGAGAGCAAACCAAGAGGGAGACCCAGAAAGAGATGGATGGACTGCATCAGACACTAGAAGCCGTAATGGATCACACCAGATGGAGGACGATAATGAGACGACCCAACCCCCCATGAGGGGATTAAGGCGAAGACGATTACGACATACAGTAATACAAGACTTTTTCATCAAATTTTGATGCACCACATCACAAAGAATGGAAAGTTGTTTGTGGCCTCAGAGCTTTTAATTTAAATATATTAAGCATGTATGTACTTCTTTCAGAAACTTTTTATTTCATTTTGCTTACTTTTTACGTGATCTTCTTTGTCCTTCTTGTGGTTCTTCAGTATAAGGTCTGCAGCTGCATGACATGACCATTGTCTTAATTTTAAAGGGGAAAAAACATTGGTTACTACAATTAACTATTATGCAAGTGAAGAAAAGACTTAGGTCTAATTTCCATAAAAATCACTACACACTATCGCTGACTCCTTTGGTTACGCTGATTGGTCAGTTGAACCAGGGAGCATTTCCGATTGCGACAGCTATGGGACAGGGACAGCTACGCAGTGCAACGATTGCAGTAAAAAAAATGTAGCGACAGTGTAGAGATTGTATAGAAACCAGGCTTTAATAATAAATCAAGAGATATAAGTATATGATTGGTAAAAAGAAACTATTGGAGAGAAAAATGTACAAGTTGATGTTTAAATGTGACCTCTCAATATAAAATGATTTGTAATCAAGAGTAAATTCTCCAGTATGATTAAAATCGAAACAGTACTGGGTTTGGTCTATATGAGTTTGTGCTCCCATCAGATTATTCTATTCATAAGAGAAAGCATACCAGATGTTAGCGATAGTAGCCTAGGTCTAATCCCACTACTGTTTCTATTTTTATCACACAGGACATTTACTATTTGGAGAAAACATTTTAAGTATTGATAACGTGTGACCTCTTACTAAAAAAATATTTGTGTTACATTGTAAACCAAAAAAACGAAAATTAAAAAAAAAATAAATAAATAAATAAATTGTAAATTATACAACGCTCTTTATGATGCAGAAGTGGAGATATGGCCTTCAACATGTGCAACAAAAGAGCTTAAAGAAAAATAGCATAAAAGGTAACATCATTTAGTTGTTAAATAATAAAAAATAGAAACAACATGATTGATAAAATAAAACTTACGGGGAATCACAATCGGCGTTACACTGCAAGAAGAATCCCAGGCTCTTCGTTGTGCGCTCATTGTGGCTGGACCGAGGCATTGCCATAATTTTCCTACACAAATGAGGTAGGCAAGAAAGCTTTTTATAAACATAGTAAAAATACGGTTACATTTTGTTATAATATATTGCTGTGATAATCAATGTTGATAAATGTTAGTCAGGCTCTAGAGGAAAAACATTTTGATGTGTTGTGCAACTAAATTTTCTAAGACACAAAAAGCATATTTGACAAAAAAAAGTCGGGAACGGTTAATGAGATGCAGATTTTTTAATATTTAAAAACTTAGAAGAAAACGGTTGGTTACTCCCCCTTTTTTCCCCAATTTTTAAATATTCCAAAGTCTACTTCATGAATACCTGGATAAACCAACTAATTACCTATTCTTTCTCACACGAGAAACACAAGCGGCCAAGCACAAGCGGCTCTGCAACCATGCAACGTCCTCCTTCTTTTTCTGTATCTCATTAACCGTTCCCGACTTTTTTTTTTTTAAATAAGCGTTTTGTGTCTTAGAAAATCAGGTGTACAACATATCCAAAGATATTTTCCCTAAGGAACCTGACTTTAACATCCCAAGTTCTTCACCCTGTGATAGGCTAAGATATAGCACATAGCCAAATAAACCCCATACATCCACATGAAACAACTTGGAGTAATTAATTATTACTCAATTTTATTAGTAAAAAAAAAAACCATTACATTGCCTAGCTTGATAAAACCAAAATTTTGAATATTCTAGGGTTGGTGTTTCATATTTAGCAAAGATAATTTACTTTTACCCAAGAGGAGCCCTACATGTATGTTTAAATAGCCCACTTTTCAAGCTTAATTTAATCAATGTTAATACCTTAACGATAAGAATTCTGGCCATGTGGTTACAATTTTACCAAACAAAATACATGGGATGAGTGATGATTGGTAATGAAACCTAAAAATAGACCTGGGAACTGACTGATGACCCCACTTCCCAAACATCACTATGCCTGGGCATACAATATTATTTGGCCTTATTAAGGCAGCACCATTATAAGAAGAAATAGAAAAAGAAAACTTAAATGAGTAAAGCTTGTATTCCTTGGTAGGGATGCTTTAGTCTTCCTCAGGCAAGTTATAACAGATATCTGTGATTTTCCCATTATAATGACATGATTATGACTCAGATCACACCCTTATATGGGTAAATAAAAACCATACCATGGGCAAATAACATCCATATATGGGCAGATTACAGATGGAACTGGGGTACCTACCATGGCAGATTCCTGACGATAGTTGGTTGACTGAGAGCGGTCTCCTTCAGCTTGCTGATATTCTCTACCGTAAAACTGAATGTTGCCTGTGACCGACTCCCATCTATCAAAGACATAACAAGTAACATCCATCAGCAATGAATACATAAACAAATCAATAAGGCTACGTTCAGACTTGGATATAAGCCAGGCTTGAGTTAAGCCGGCTCAGCGTTAAGCCCAGCTTAACTTTGTCGGGCGTTCAGACTAGCAGGTTTAGCCAGGCGAGAATTTGCATAATATTAATAATGAACCGTAACCAGGAAACGTGTTTTAAAACATAGCTCGCGAAACGTACGCTCGCTCACAGCGTACGTAATTGAATGCTGATTGGTCATTTAGTCACCCGAAGTCAATGCAAGACCCCCGCAACGAAAAGCCCGGCTTAGAAAAGTTTTAACACGGTGGCGCGCCAGGCCTAGTTACTATAGGAACACAGCCCGGCTTGAGATAAGCCACTTAGTTCAGACTGGCAGGTGGATAAACTCGGTGAGTTTAGCCGGGTTTATCCACCTAGTCTGAACTAGGCCTAAATTTACTGTTCCTCATCATAATTAATTAATATTCAAAATAGATCCATTATCCGTAGAATAACAACAAAATCTGGAAGTTCTATAGCATACCGTTCATTTGTTAAAATTTCACAACAGGATTCCAATCCATTTGATATATTTTTTGCATGTTACATTTTTACTTTTTATTTTGATTTATAAAAATGTTTATTTTATATTTATATTAATTTTATTGCTTTATTTTGTTAAAGGAACATTCAGAGACAATTTTATAAATATTTATTTTTATTCCTGAATCGTAATGTACATATTTTTATATTGTATAAACTTATTATTCAAAAACCACTATAATTAATGTTACTCTGAATTATGAAAGTAAAAAAAAAATGGATTGATTCGTGACTATTAAGCAATAATTATAATTACCTTCTTGTCTATAAACTCAGAAAACTAACTACAATATGAAAACCAACAAAACGAAAGGAGTTTTGCCACCTAACTGGAAGTAATGAAAATAATTATATCATTATTGTATTTTGGGGTTCATCCATTTTTCATCATATTAAAAGACAATCTTTCCTTTGACCACCTTCTCTCCCCTCAAAGTATTATGATAAAAATGATTGTTGTCATATTGAGGTCATTATTTTTTCACTTTCATAAAGATAAACACTGTTGATCCAACTCCTTAGCATATGTTTTGTACTCTCATAAAAATTACAAAAAAAAAAAAATTAGATAAATGGATGACACATTACAGTAGGTTACTAATTTTCAAAGATTATGATTAGTTCTTCCATAAACTCCAAAACCTAGTAACCTAAATAACTATAAAAAAAATAAATTTAAGCACCTTTTCCTCTTTGTCATTGGATACAAAAATACAATGTGAAACCGCCTCCACTTCTCTAGGGATTATTTCTGGTTGCATGCATAATCAGCAATTTCAATCCAGAACCTTACACCTTCAACCAGGTACCAATTTATAATCCAGGATGAAGAGAGGCGAACATACAGTACCACCAAGAAATATTGAAATTTTATTTGCGCGCAGGCTTCGTAGATACATCGTAGCCTGATATAAAAAATCTAAGCAAGGCTACGCGAAGCGAACCTACGGAGCAAAAGCATGTTGTTTATTTGTATGTGCAGAAAGACTGCTGTAGCTTACTGGAATAAACAATGTATTGCTTGATAATTTGTGAATGACAAACACGAGTTTAGACCGTTAATTTAAAGTATGGAGCTTTTTTTCAATAAGAAAAACGTACACTTGACTTCATGGGAGTCTCCTCTTCCATTCGCTGTCCACGACAGGAACTTGTTTGTACTGCTGTAATATTTTTTTAATTAATTAGCCTAGGCCTATCTTATTTTTTATTTACAATTATTTTACCTCTTTTAAATGTCAAAAAATGATGTCCTCAATGACAATACACACATGTGAAAAGATTGTTCATCAAATAATATTTTGTAGTCTTGGATTTAGTAAGATAAATAATAAATATAAAGCAGAATTAACGTCCGTTGTTTGTAAAATTACCTAATGTCGCATGGAAAAACCCAATGGAAAATAAAACTTAGCCAGCATTAGACGTCAGAGTGCGCGCCAATCAGAACACAGTAAAGTGTGTTCAAGGTTAACCTCGTGGCAAATGTTGAAAAGCTGTGAGCAACAGTGAGTAAAAAATGAAGTAAATGCGGTCTAGCATGACTAGCCTTAATTCGGCAAGGTAGTGATTTCTATACTTCCATTACTGCTTCAAATTACGGTAAATAATAAACAACGTGATCTGTAGAAATCGTAATAATTTGTACATGATTTGTCATCAGTATTATTATTTAAAAGAAGAAAATTCCTACTACCAGAATAATAATATCAGATCAAAATTCACCGAATTGGAAAGTTTACCAGAATAATTACTGTCTGCTCTCCTTCTATATAGGGGAAAATGTAGGCCGTACGTAGGATCAAAATTCGATGCCTACTAGGTTACCTAGCTAGCGAACTAAACACAGTTTTAAAACATGATCGATCTAATAATAAGGTAGAATAACAAAACAATAAATTTCTAACATTGTTTATTAGTAAATTACAACATTGCTCATGTATTGAAAGCTGGTAAACTATATTTCAATATTGTTTACGCATTGTTTATCAGCCCGAAGATCCAGCCTACGATCATTGCAAAGCTAATTAAAATAACAATGACCTTCGTAGTGGTTCGTAGCTACGTTCAAAACGTACCTACAAGCAGATTACGAGAGGTTACGCGCAGATACGAAGCGATAATTTGTGTCTGTACTGTGAATGACTATAAAAATAATATAACACATCGCTTAAGATATTTTTTTTCTCTTTTTTTTTAAATCTAAGCACTTTTTCCTCTTTGTCATTGGATGCAAAAATACAATGTGAAACCTCCTCCGCTTCTCTAGGGATTATTTCTGGTTGCATGCATAATCAGCACTTTCAATTTCAATCCAAACTTTGCACCTTCGACCAGGTACCAATTTAAGATAAATTGTCTTCCCCACGGACTCAAGCAAAATATTATTATTATTATTATTATGACCAGTGTTGGTCTCAAACCTACAACTTTCAAAATGAAAACCTTTAGTTTAAGGTAAAATGTAATATAATTTGAAAATAAAAATAAAGGAAGTAAGTATCCACTCTTATATCAAATTCTTCTATATAAAACCAAAAATACTGTACACTGTCGATGTCACAATAATGCACTGTACAACTGGTTGTTTTCATGAAATTGACATAATACAGACAAATCTCTTCAAAAGATGTGGAGTATATTACAAAGCTTTATGCTTTACGTGCAATAGAATTAATAATAAAAAAAAAAAAACACACACACACATCAATGCTTCAGCGTATGCCAGTGTTCTCAAAACGCTGGTTAAATGTCAAGGTGTGATAGGGCCATGACAGGTCCAGTTTCATAGGTAACAGAATAGTCGAAACTTTTATGATTTGTATCGATACCGATTCCAACGCATACTAATTTAATCTCGTAATGTACAGCTTCTTTGTCATTGGATGCAAAAATACAATGTGAAACCTCCTCCACTTCTCTAGGGATTATTTCTGGTTGCATGCATAATCAGCACTTTCAATATCAATCCAAACTTTGCACCTTCGACCAGGTACCAATTTAAGATAAATTGTCTTCCCCACGGACTCAAGCAAAATATTATTATTATTATTAATGTGACCAGTGTTGGTCTCAAACCTACAACTTTCAAAATGAAAACCTTTAGTTTAAGGTAAAATGTAATATAATTTGAAAATAAAAATAAAGGAAGTAAGTATCCACTCTTATATCAAATTCTTCTATATAAAACCAAAAATACTGTACACTGTCGATGTCACAATAATGCACTGTACAACTGGTTGTTTTCATGAAATTGACATAATACAGACAAATCTCTTCAAAAGATGTGGAGTATATTACAAAGCTTTATGCTTTACGTGCAATAGAATTAATAATAAAAAAAAAAAAACACACACACACATCAATGCAACATATATTCCTGAATGCATTCTCAGATCATCATGTTAAATTGCTTTCTTATATTCACATTTGTGTTTTTGTGTCCATTTTTTCCTCCAATTTTACCATGTTGTATTTTTGACAATAATTTTATTTACACTGAACTTTGAGTGAGTAGAGTTGTAACTGACCTTGTTCTAACCACTCTTCATCAGGGTCTGGATTTTCATCCTGTGCGTCCATTGCCATGTCGCCATTCACAACCGCACTGTTGTCATCTTCTTTGCCGCCTTTTGCCGGTGACCTATTGCCTACATCAGGCGAGTCGTGATTTGACGAGACCAACTCCGGCTGAAGTTCTACGCCTGGTGCTAATGTATAAACAAACAATAATTCAGTTAAATATAGTGCTTGGCGATCAAATGCAAAAAAAATCATTTAGAATATGTATGCCTGCAAGGTAATATATTTCGCATTCTTTACGGCTTTGATTCAACAGTGCTTTATCAATTTCTGGGAAACCTTCTCTTGTTTGAACAGAACAATCCAAAACAAAAGGACATGCTGCACCCCCTTGCATTTTATTATTTTGTTACTAAATGGTTCTATCTGGTTGTACATGCAAAACTGGTAAGATTTTCAACTTTTAATAATTTTGTTGTATCATAATGAGCATATCATATAACAAGATAATTTACAGACTTTAAACTTGAGTAGGCGTTTTCTAATTTGCACTGACCTACGCAGTGGAATATATTCTATGAATCCTTCAAGGAAAAATAAACTACTGTGCATTAATACCATTCATAAAGTGCTCAGCACATTTACTATTATTACTATACATCCAAATAATAGTTACTATGTTATAACACACCATTCATTTTCTGTGATGATAATATAAGTCAATGCGTTTGTCAATACAACCAGTATAGGCCGAAGACAGAACATTTGTACAGCACTATAGAAATGCCTTTTGAAAAAAGGTACACAGCAAAATATAGTACCATACTTTATTTTTTGTGAAAAATTCTCTATTAATAACAAACCAATTAATTTGAAATAATCTTTTATAGTTTCCTGACACTTTTAATGTTCATTGCATGAACATAAATCTTCAGAGTGACAACTCTATTGTTAAGTAAACGGCACACCAATAGGTGGTGTTCGCTTAAAACAGTAGGGTAGGCTAGGGTTTTTTTTGTCTTATTAATTGGTTTGATAAAATAGAAAATTTCTCGCATCTTTTCTAGAAACCAGAAGAATATTTTCAACCGTACTTATTTTTTGGTTTCTTTTTCAGAAAGGGTAAAAAGGTGTAATACTAATAAATTTCCTAAGACACTTGAGGGGTTTTGAAGAAATAGAACAGTTCCTGTAAGGTCTAAAAAAATAAATTGTTGGTTTGCCCTTTAATGCTGAAAATTGTATAAGAGGGGCAGGCGCAAAAACATGTTTTTTTTCTCTCTCCTGTCACCAAAATCAACATATTAAATTGCAATGCTTGCAATTAAGCCTGTCTCACTCTTTGTTTTTCAAAGACTGAATAAAAAAACAAACTCATAATCGATATTTTGCAATGAATTTAGGCCTAGAATAGCGATGTCTAAATCTGGTGCAAAATGGAGAAAAATAAGGATCACTTTTTAAATTTGTGAACAAAAAAAATCGAGATTTTTTTTTTTTTTAAACACCGCTCCTGTTTTTCCATGATCTAGGGGCGGGTGCTGGAGGGCAAACATTTTTTCTTAGGCATAATAAGACACAGATTTATGAATACTCAAACTGGAAAAACGGGATAGGGGCATTTTAAAATGCCTTTAGTCAAAGTACATGTAGAAAACCCATAAAGCTCGAAAAAAACCCATATTTTTTAGGCAGACGAAGAGGCATCCAGATATTCTGGGGAGAATCATGGACATCATTTAACCATAGACCTATATTAGGTCCAAGATTCAACCATGATGCAAATTGTAAAGGATAGATCATTTATATTTCAGTTTCAGTATCACCTTGAATCACATGCAGTATATTCTGCATTGTCTTCATACTTCCTCGGTCTCCCATTTAATCATCACAATTTAAAACAAAGAAACTATAATTGAAGCAACTAGGACATAATATATTTATTATTCTTATTTTTTCTAGATTCCCTTTCATTTTCTGTTAGATTCTTGAAACTAATTATTCTATAAATAACTATCAGTGCCTGCCAAATTGCATTTAGCTAAATGACAGAACCTGGCAGTCTTCTCTCATTTAGATATTAGATGCAATGGACACTACGATAAGGAAATGTGCTCTTCTCCGGATATGTTATTGGCTGATCCTTTGATTTTTTGGTATTAATTTACACCAAGCGCACTTTTAAATATAGTTGGTTGTTTTCTTATTTTCTGTGCGGATTTCGAAGAGAAAACCATTGAATAGAATAAACTGTTCACAGGTTTAGCAAGGCATAATTTTAATCTTTATAATTAAAAACAATCATTTTCCAAAGTACAGTACGTTTTTAGACATCTGAATTGGCTAAGTTTAATCATGGTTGCAGGGACGGATCCAGATGTCCAAAAGGAGGGCCGAAAGGGGGAGACAACACTACCCCAGGGGGTCCAGGGGCATTCCCCCGAAAAATTTGTGTTTTCTAGACGCTCAGAAAGTAACCTCCGAGGCGTTTTGGGCGATCAATCATTTCTTTTTCTCTACTGATTTTTTACTTTCCAAAATGGGGTTGGGGCCCGCCCGGCCTCCCTAATTCCTTCCCTGGGTTGAATAGCAAGCATACCAAGTTTATTTGCATAACTTAATAATGTTCGAGGGAATATTTTGTAAGGCTGTACTGTTCTGTACTTTATCCTAAAATGGTATAATAAATAAATAAAATAAGATAAAGAACAATAAAGAAAATCAGCGAGTTATTAAAATAATTCATGCAAATGAGCTCGTTAATTGATTTACGGGTTGTCAACTCGGCACGCATAGTGACAAACTTTTGAACTCTGCCTCAAACATTCTAGGCTCATCCCCCAAGGGTATCGTCAACATACGGTCATATTTCATCCATCCTGCCCCTACTACTTCTATCCCTCTGACAGGTAAACTCGCATTCTAATGATCACATACTAAGCATAATATGAAATAAATTTGACTTAAGAATCAACCAATCAGTGTCATGGGATTCAGTTGCACCTGAAGTGGGGGGTGCAACCGCAACATGCAAGCCCACATGTGCATCCTCATAAAAATTAATCGTTTCATGGGTGCTTTTGAATCGACCTTCTGACCTTTGAACCTACATTCATCACTGACAACATAATATAGTTCTGTGATTAAAAAACCATGCTGAGGAGCCATCATAGTACACTGTAACTAATTTCACAAGAAATATTATTGTACTCTGACATCATATCAATGATCCATACCACTAATAATAGACAATGTACACTAACTTCACCAAACGTTGTATTTACAAGAAATTATATTTACTTTAATTGTGCTCCTGTTATAAAAATAGGCAATATGACTAGAAAATTCATGTGGAAATCAGAAACTATAATATTAAGAATACAATATTGCCATGTACTGTATTACTGATTATTGGGTACAAGTAGCTAGACTGTCATTCTGATTGAGATAAATAATAAGAATATATAAACTACCTAGTAATAGTGGCTGCCAGTGAAGTATAATTAATAAGAAAATATGGGCTTTTACAGAAATTACACAAATCAATTGTGATGTTTGTTGATTCTAGGAGTGCAATACTTACTTGGATAACCTTCTCTCCCTTCCTAACCTCTCCGTAATCTGTCGGGTATGAGGAATAGTGTTAGGGGGACAATTCATGCCGCCCTGGGCCGGATTGTACCATCTTATTCGAAAGGGGTGTTCCATTATTTTCAAGAAGAAAGAATACAGTAGTTGGAGAGTTTGAAGATCAAATAATCTTGATAGTTTTTGTATCAGAAACTATCTTTTAACTATCTACTGAATTGAAAATTCCTCAATATTTTCAGCTAAATTGTCAGCTTGAAAACATGGATTTCAATGAAGTTTATATAAAAATAGTCTAGGCCTCTCTGATCACAGAAAAATAAAGTGTCGTTAGAATTCCTTGATAGATAGAATTATAAAGGTCTTTCAATTAAG
This sequence comes from Anneissia japonica, assembly GCF_011630105.1. Classification (NCBI taxonomy): domain Eukaryota; kingdom Metazoa; phylum Echinodermata; class Crinoidea; order Comatulida; family Comatulidae; genus Anneissia; species Anneissia japonica. Next base: position 1,004,421 of record NW_022741034.1, read on the forward strand.
TGGTTTATAAGCATAAAGGACAACTTCAGAGAAAATAACATTTATTGGAGCACGATGCAAACAACTGCAATAAAACTTCTGATTAAAATGACTAATCCTTTGGTCTTTAAGATGGGTTAGAACATGAAAACAATACTCCCTCCACAATATCCTGTGTTGATAGATCACACATAAGTTATTTTTTATTACGGTATCCCTTCAAGAAGCCCCCAATGATCAGATTGTTACTACAGGTATGTGTGGCAAAGACAAACCAGTCACTCGTCGCAAATCGTGTTTTAGAGATAATGACCAAACCATGCGGAAATGTCAACATTTTTGAAATCTATTTCATTGCACAAAACTAACCTTTATATACATCATCATATGCTCTTATTTTGCCTATTTTCAATGTTAAAACAACAATTATTAATGATTTGGTGATGGTTTCTGTCTGAGAAATGCCCAAAATCATAAACTTTGAAGGCTGGTTTCTCAAATATTGTTCTTTAAACAGCTGTATGTTTAAATGCTTGTAACTTCATAAGGAAATGTTGGATTTGAATGATATTTTTTACCATGTTATACCTCTCATTTTACTGTTTAACCCTGTATTAATAACTAAAAATAATTGTTTGCAATGAGTGACTAGTTTGGCTTGTCTTTGCCACATATGCTGTATGTTTAAATGCTTGTAACTTCATAAGGAAATGTTGGATTTGAATGATATTTTTTACCATGTTATACCTCTCATTTTACTGTTTAACCCTGTATTAATAACTAAAAATAATTGTTTGCAAAGAGTGACTGGTTTGGCTTGTCTTGCCACATATCCTGTACCTGTAACAATAACAAAGCCATCAATGTTTGTCCTAGTACTGTAATGATCTTTACTATTAATATTAATTATTGTTTATAACATTAATTTCACCAGATATAATTTATTAAAGTGTGTACACCCAAGCCTGCAATGTAAAATAGAGTATGATCGTATGTACAGTATTCCTTAGAAAACTGTAAGCACAATTGAAAGATTCCAGAGACTTTCAATAGTCACTTTGAGCGAGCTCCATTCAAACTACAATTTCTATATTTAGTCACAAGTTGGGATTGGAAGGCAAATATCTTAACCACTAGAAACTATAACTCCAATCCAAATTTGCTTATTCTTTGTTATCGTTATCGTAGGCAATGTCTGGTGAAAGTTCCATCTGTTTCAGCCACGACTAAGATATATTTAATATCTAGAAAATCAGGGAAGAAAAGTGTTTTCTGTTTGTCTTATAATTGAAATATACACTAACCTTGCTTTACAAATTAATTGGTCCGTCATATTAGTTACCTGTGAGAAGTTAAAATTAGGCTCATTTCTTGTATTTTATGCCTGGCCTAGGCTTCTCTTGTTGAATTGACATAAAACATGTTTTTTTGCCTTCCTCACATTATTTTTATTAATTTTAAATCAATATTAAGAAGCATATTTATTATATATCATAAGTATCAGGATATTTATTAGTCAATCAATTAGTCAACTTGTCCGACAACATACAATACAAAATGTGTTTCATACATCGCATCGCAGATGAACACTAATGTCATGGATCATACAACATCGTCATGGTCATAGCACCACACACAACTACAGGGAAAAAATCCATTGTGTTGAATTCAACTGTTATTTTCTTTTGTTTCCTTCTAAGTGTACTGACTTTGACATAGACTTATTATCTGTATGCTATTTCCCAGTGTTTCTTTTGAACATTGATCTTTTGTTCTTCCAACACTGTTTATTAAGATTGCATATTTCGGCAGACTAGTAGTATGCTTTGTACACCATTCTTTGTTGTTGTAGGACTGCCCCCATTATCTCAGTTGTATATTATAGTTGTTTCTTATCCCATTTGTACAGTCTCCTGATGTAGTCCACTGTGTGGACGATAATTAGAGAATAAATTCTATATTGTTAGTCGCAAAAGTACTGTTGTTATTTACTTTATATTTTCTTTTGTGAAACTTCATTCAAAGAACTTCCAAGATGTATCATTTATTGTACATTTGGTATAATATTCAAAAATTAGATTTGAATGGTACAGTTAGCTGAGTAATATGGCATTTAAAAATATAAAAAAAAAAAAAAAATTAATATTATTAATTTTTGAAATATTAAATGTTGGCACAGCCACACGCCACGCAACTAAGAGCTATGTCATTAAATAATATGTAAAACATTGTATTTGAATTATTTCCATACCAGAGATGATAAACTTATATTACAAAAATATAATAATTGCACTTCTCGGACTTTTGCAAAGTGCCTACCAAAGTAGTTCTCATTGCAGTTGTGAATGTAATTGTACATGCACAAGTTTTGGGTTATGTCAATCACTTTAAATCAAAAATGAAATGTCTTGAACCTGCAAATAAAATAGATAATCATAATAATAAATGTTGCAAAAGCAGAACTGGGAAGCAGAAGCCACCAAATTCAATCAAGTTTTCTCCTTTTTAAATAAAGAAAAACAGATGAATGGTTATACATTTGACGTATTAAAAACAGCTCAGTAAAGTATTAATTGAACATGATATACAATTTACTAAACAGTTTATGAATGAAGAAATTGCATAAATACTGCAGCTGGTACCAATTATCCTTCCTCATCGAAAGTTTAAAATTAATATTTACTAGGGGCCTAGGCTAGCCTAATTTAAATTCATATCTACTGTATGTAGGCCTAGGCCTACTCCATAGGAAGCTTGAATAAAAATGACAGTACCGAATGGTCTACCTCTGTATCATCAGTCAGTATTCGTCAGTAGGCCCCTCTAGGCCTAGTAGTAGTACTAGGCCTAACTGGATGTCACTAGAATACCTAGAGGCCAGAGCCCCTAGGTTTAGGCATCCCCCTCCTAGGCCTATAATAATATAAATAAGATTAGAATGATGATTTCCTGGCTGGGTGCAAAACCACCACACACAACGGTGTGAGAAAGATAATAATGGAAAGAAGTACACGCTACAAATATGATCAACCTACCCTCTTGCGTTTCCATCTCCTCTGTCTCGTCAAGGTTCTGCACCCGGTCTTGCTCGTCCTTCTTATCTTGTTCACCCAGGTGATTCATCATTCCATTTGCACCTTTCTTATGTCCCGTTCGCTTACCACCCTTCTGTTTCGTGAGCGAGCCCTTCTCACTGCCCTGAGACGCCGGAGCTTTGTGAGACGCCGGGGGCACCTTAACGTGCTTGCTCGCGATGCGCCCAATCTCTGCTGTCGTTACCCCTGCATGCAGGGGGATTCATGAAGAAAAGAATTCAATGGACTTCAAAACAAAATGATAGCTGCAATATACTTTACGGGCGTTTCTATCTGCATCTCTTTCTGCGCCACCGCACTCAATGAAAAATGGCGATAAACTTCAGTCACTGATGTATTGTGGGATATCTGAATGGGTTATCGAAATCGTATGAATAGTTCGTAGAAGCAGATATTTTTAAAAATACTACTATAAATTAAGCAAATATTGTTTGGTAAATTATTCAAAGAATCATTATAATACATGTAATACATCAGGAAATAGCTAATACATACAAAGTAAAATCGTTTGATCTTTAATTACATCTGTAATCTAACAGGGTGTCAGTATTAGAAGGCTAGGCCCAGTTATTTGTATGACACGCCACATATTAATTGAATTAAATTTTCATATGCACAATTGTCTGGCATGGTTTTGGCTATATGAAATATCAGATGTATTGTGAATTATTTATATATTACAACTCGAAATTCTTTAGTTAATTAAATCTTCTGTGAATATATCTGATGTGCAAAATAACATTGGCGTGTTTGACGTACCGTCGTCAAAATTGCACTGTAAACTTTGACCTCAGGTCAATATAGAAAGGTTAACGACCGTAACGATTGTAAAGAAGTTTTTGTCACAGCCCTTCGAAACGTCATTTAGATTACAGCATTTATATCCTTGAATCACATGAAAATTGCCTAATAGTGACATCTAATTGAAAGTTCACCATGAGTGAACATAGAGAGCGAGGAGATGACTCTGGAAGTGATATTAGGGCATCAAATTGGGAGCAACATTGTCTTGATATTTTGGATGGTGAGCCGAATTTGGACGACGAACGCCTCCCGCAAGAAAATAAAATCGCTTTCGAACAACTGTGGTATTCATTCCAGACCTGTGCGAGTGCTGTGACCCAACTGTACAAAGGTAGGCCTAGCCCTCTATATAGAGTGAAATCTATGATTTTGTACCACAAATTGATAATATTATACGTGTATAAAAAATGAAAATTTGATGAGATAGGCTTAGGGCCTAGGCCTAGATATATAGTTTAGCCTGCCTAGGCCTAGATAATGTTAGACGGCTAGGCCTCTAGCTGGGTATTCCTCTAGCCTAGGGCCTAGTAGAACTAGTAGTAAGTGCTGGTTGGGATACAGGATATAGGGCCTACTGCTGCTGAGAGATAATGTTATTATAATAAAAAAAATGTTTAGGCCTGCTGTAGACTGTTTAATTAGTCTACTATTGTGACTATAGAACATTCTAATAAGAAATGCAAACAACACTTAGAACTAAATCATCCCTTATTTTCCCGAAATGGGTGGACAGATTTCTAGGCCAAATTTTTGCGCAGAAGAGGATACATTCCCCTCGCAGGCCTTACTATATATTATAGTCTCGACAATGGACCTTATCAGGAGACTCAGGACGACTTAAGTCAATAAATTTAGTCTTAAATGTGCTGAAATTTAAGTCTTGTAAGTCTACAGTACAGTATGTCTAAATAATATGAATATAAGTCATTTTGTTTGCACCTTTGTTTAGTGGTATAATTTGAGTTTTTGTATGTTTTTAGTAACCTGTTTTTCTTTTGAATTTTGCATTAATATATAATTTGTGTTTTTGTATTTTTTTTCAGTATGATTATTTGTCTTTTTTACAGTTGTTATTGATTCGGAAATTTAACTAAGTACGATCTTTGGAAACTAATAACATTCTGACTAATTAATACTTAACTGAATACAGTGTTTCTTCTGTTTTTACCTGCACTTACATTGTTAACTCATTCTACAGTAATTATGTGTTTACAAATACATAATCTATGCAAAAACAGTCAACTATTAAATAAATAATAATAATAAATAATATAAAATATAATATAATTAATCAAATATAATAATAAACTTAATTTAGATGAATAGCTCATTATAATAATGCATTGTGAACCATCTTAATAATATTGAGATGGAAAGACTTTTTTAACCTACCATGACCAAGCATATTGAGGGTTCTCACCAGCATTTTGGAGTGGTGGTCAGTGACCACACCCACCCCAGGGTGCGTGGTTGCCGCCACCACCCAACACACATGGGGAATATTTCAAATTGTAAAATAGCGAAAATAAAAGGGCTCTATATTCTGCATTAATTGGCCACACCCCTCTTTCTTTAATATCATCATGTAGTGAATGCTTCTATCTTAAGTTTTACTAATAATGTGTTTCATTTTTTGGCTATTAATGTAGAAAAAAATCTCTTGTCAAAAATTGGACAAGGTTGCACATACCTGCTTTTCCTGCTCAGTTTACAGTAGTCAATATTTTTTTAAATGTCGGTGTCAATTATTCATTGGCAAAAGGAGGATTAAGGCGCTCCTTCCGTTCGATAGCCTGCAGGTCACCCTTGGGCAAGGTGTATTACCTGTTAAGCCTCCCGAACCAGGGAAACGGTGAAAACGTCGGCAGCAGGGCGTTGGATGGCCAAAAGGCGGAAGAGTCTCTTACAGACCAACGGCTTGAAGGTCACTACAGCTAAGCGGATGATCCATACGTGGACAACGGTTAGGTGTTCACAAGACAAGTTAGCTGTTACTGCGCGGGGGAAGGTAATGGCAACCCACCCCCAGAACCTTGCCTTGTATATTCATGGAATGTCTAAAAGCAAGAAGAAAAATAACAACGTGAAGGACACTGGAAATGGGGTCTCGTTCGGTAGGGAATATCATTCATTGCAGGTGATACCCGATCGTCATCACGCTACTGCAATAAATACAACAATATCAAACATCTCGACTTGGAATGTAAGAACGATGAATCAAAGTGGAAAAATGGACAATATCTTGAAAGAAATGAGACGGTTAAGCATCAACATCCTGGGTGTGTGCGAAGTGAGATGGCTGTCTCTTATACACATCTAGATGTGTATAAGAGACAGGGGTTAGGGTTAGGGTTAGGGTTAGATACTTTTATTTAATTTAATGTATTTATTTTATTCAAATAATTCAAATACTTTTTTTACATTATGTATTTACTTTTATACTTGATCAAAAATAATACTTATTTTACATTTAAAAAAAAACAGGAATAAGCTAATAAACTTAGCAATACCGTAAATGCTCGAATAAGTGCCGCGGCGCTTATAAAATTTTTGGAGGCTTCAGTGCGGCGCTTATTCAACAGCGGCGCTTATTTGAGAGCGGTGCTTATTAAAAAAATATTGGCGTGGCGCTTTCCATGCCTGTTCCCATGTAACCTATTTCACATATTCCCGTACAGTTCAGTAGGCCTACATCATAGGTCCTATCATCATAAACAAACGTTTATAAAGAAATTATTGTGTCTTCATTGTTTCATTTATTCATTTTAACAATGTATACAATGTATTTAAAACCCTGTTTCATTGCACAAAGTGTAATGTTATATACTCTCGATTAAGCACCGCGGTGCTTATTCGAGAGCGGCCCTTAATGAAAAAAGTCATGTTTGGTACGGCGCTTATTCGAGCATTTACAGTATACATAAATAATTTAACTAAACTAAAAAACTAAGAAAACAAGTTAAATTCTGTGGAGTTTTCGTTTTTTGAATAACATTACAGTAAGGAAAATTATTAGGAATATGTCAAATAATGACAATATGATATATGTATATCAACCCAGGGGCGGATTGCTAAATTATAAGCGGCCTTTAGCCGGCTATAATTATGACGTCATTACTGGTCTACGATTATAGACCATTGCTAAACCACAGTCTAAGCAGTTAGCTGTTTTTATATTTAAAGCCTACTCGGAGGAGTCTTAAAACAATTTTTACAGTAAATCATTTTTACCATGGTGTTACAGGTACTGTACAACAGTAGACCTAGCCATAGATCGTTAAAGTCCAAGAATCAAACTTCTCAACGTCAGTAAAAACTGGTCTTCGTTTATTTACGTCCATTTTCATAAATGTGCATGGTGTATACATGAATTGACTAAGCTTGATGTATGTGTAACAGCGCCCTCAATTTGATGTTACCAGGGAGTGCTTGTTAGCGTTTGAGTAAACGAAGACCGTTTTGTAGCAATAGTCTTAGCAGAGTGACTTTAGTTAAAACGTCTAAGTGATAAAACAGCTTTATTCGAGGAGTACCAGTTAAGACCGTTTTATTGCAGATACTTTTCATCTATTTTTAGTCTTTCCTGTTTCATGGTGTATGAAACTGCTAATTTTGCCATTGTCTTTTCCATCTTTTTTTTTTTTTTGTGTATCATTCCAGATCGTCATCACCATAGTGATTCAGGAATTCATTGGATAAACTTTCAGAATGCAGCAGCTGCTGTTACGGCCCTCCACAAAGGTATGTTTCCAAACCCTACAATTTTCATTCCCTCTTCAAACCATCAAAACAGCACTTTAAAACCTTTTCTAAAATGGATTGGCTGCTTCATCCAAAAATGCATGTCTGATAAGACAAAAATCTGATAGAATTTATCTGGCTTTACATTCCAGCATGACGAGTGACAATTTGATTTATCCTTCAGATTGCAAAGTTACTCACATCTAGTGAAAATGTTAACATGATCATATTATCCTTTTTTTAAAACTAATAGAGAGTATTGACATGTACAAGAGGGGTATGGACATGGGCATGCAGGCGGGTTACCAGCGACGCACCAGGGACATAGTCGGCTGGGCTAAAAAGCGGAGAAGGCTAATACGTAGAGAGGACCTATTATCGTACATGTGTGGAAAGCCAGCACCCCTGCGCCACCGACCCTCTCAGGTGCCTCGTGCTTCCATGGAGCGTTCCTCACCACGTCTACACTCACCACCTCATGAGAGTATTAACCAATCAGATGATGGCTTACAGCCATTCAGGGATGCCTTAGCATTGCAAGGTATTTAATTTCTTGTTATTCAGAATGTTAACCATGTTTTCCTAAAACAAGTTCTCGTATCTTGAAAACTCTGATGAGGGCAGTATAATAGAGGCAGTAGAGCTAAAACAGATCTATTAATCAATCAACTATTAATCAATCAGACTCATGAGGGCAGTATAGCTAAAAAGGTCTTAATTAATTAGCCGAGTGATTCTAGAGCTCCTCATCATAGCTAAAAATTCTTTAAGAGTGAATGGAAGATTTTGCACAGTTAAAAATCAGAAAAAATATATTATGAAAAAGTATAAACAAAGATGCCTTCACTCCATGTAATTAACCTGTTGCAAATTTTATTTCAAGGTTTGAATGGGGCAATGGCAGATGTACAGGTTGGCGTTTCTCAATCCCCTCCACATGGACGACGTCGCCATGGTAACCTATCAGATTATTTTTATGATGAACTTCTATCCCCGAACCAACAAGATAGTAGAAAACGAAGCAACTCATCGAGTGATGTACACATGGATTCACCAACACACAAACGAAATCGTCTGCTATGAATCTGAATGGGCAAGATCTGTAGAAAACGCCATTAGGAACACTAGAATAATAAAATAATTTTTTTTTTCCTTTTGTCAATAATTGTGAAATTATTCAAATATCCGTTTGTACAGTAAAGTTAACATAAAATTTAAGTTAACAATGTCGTTGGAAACACATTAAGGTAGATGTGAGTGTCCGTGAATAATATGTGAACAAAGAAATCTGTGTTTTTTTTTCCTTTGGGATAAGAAAATAATAAAATATTTTCAGAGAATATCTGAATTTTGTGGTCAAAGTATGTGTTGGCTTGCAATGTCTACAGTATGTATTATAATAATATTAATAGTTTCTAAACTATGGCATATTAATGTACCATACCAGCTTATGTACAGTATTGCACCAGAAATCTTGTTACATAACTTTAGACTACATACTTCATTGTTGTACATATATCAAAAGTCATAAAGCATTTTATGAATTTTCATAAATTTTACTAATCTTTAAAATGTTATTTCCGTAACATTTCTCATAACCCCTTATGTTTTGCTCTTTATATACATAAGTATTAGTTTATTTCTTTTTTAAGATTGAATCGCTTGATACAGTTGTAAATAGCTTTATAAATTTTATTTTAATTTTTATTAGGTAATTTTATTTAAATTGGTAATTTATATAAGAAAAGACTTATTTACAAAGAGACAGTTAAGTAGAGATCTAATTCATAACATTGTAAAATTAAGAATTAAGGTAATTCTCAGCATGCTACACAGACAATATAAAGTAAAGTAGTATTTTACTTAGAAAGCTTTACTTTACTTGTGTACCAAACTTGTATCTAAAGCCTTGTTTGCTGTCGGATAGGAAACTCCAGTCCCACATCTGCACGATAAAAGACACGTGATTAAAACTGACCTGAAAAAATGAGCGTATTGCTGCTTGTTTTCAATCCCTTTGTCAACAAAAGTTTTAAAATGTAGGTAATCGATTATTACATTTTTTTCAAATAATAATAGTGGTTGGTATTCACGCTGTTTATCAACAGCGACTTCCAGCGATGACTCACACAGGTCAAACAACAGCTAATTTGTATAAAAGGTCGCGCCGGTGATTTATGTTAACACCACTGCAATGCAGAGGTAACTGTGTGTATCATCGTGGTTACTGTTCCGTTATGCGTAGTTACTAACTCTGTTTATACGGTCATTTAACACCTATATCAACGGATAATCGCGGTGATCATCTGCCGTGTAAACAAGGTTATAGTCAACTAAATATAAATCAAAAGTGAGTGACCATGTCTAAAAATCACGTAAATAATAATAATAAAAGTTATTATTGCACAAATTGAAAACAATGATATAAAATGTCATGACATGTATCTCCCTAAATTGTATAATTGTACCTGTTGGTTAGACTATGTACTGCTTATGCACGTTATTTGGGATGGTGCAATGTCCAAAGATTAAACAAGAAGGGAGGGGTGAAGTGGGGAGGGTTGGATTACTTGTGTCATTGAAAAAGCACAGGAACTCAAGTGTTACATTTCTGATAGATTTTCATACAAACAGTAATAATTTCACCCTATCCTGCTTTGGTAATGTACTTTTGCACTCTAGATAGGAGACATTGTCTTTGTAATCAGTATTTACAATCTTACAATCAATACTTAATAAAAATAATGAATAAATAATTCTTTATTCTTGATAGTAATTCATGTTCAAACAATCTTAAGGTGCTTAACAAACTAAGAGAAACAAGGAAAGATAAACCCTAAAGTGCATATAACCACACAAAGCAATTAATTTCCTTTTGACATGGAAGTTTTCCCTTCTTATTTCCTTATTTTGACTACTGTGTAATTGAAACCAAGTTAATAACAAAAAAAGGTGTTTTTAATTAATTCTACCTGTATATTATTTATTGTATTTGTCAGATTTTGGAACTGTGTTCTTGGGAAATCTTTTCTACATTATTCTATTTAGAATTTAACTTACATTTTTGGGGAATTAACTTGTATAACAATAACTTATCGATCTTCTGTACTTGTTTTATGAGAGTTTTTTTTTCAAAGAGTAGGACCCCATAATAGATGGATTTGCATTTCTTTTATGCTTATAATTCCTATGTGTCCTAATTTTTCTGTATTGTAAGGAATACAACAATAATGATTGTTACAATAGGTTGTATGCTATATGAATGTATACACCCATCAGCTGATTTTTGTTAATTAGTTTTTAGACTTTTGTTTATATGAATGAAATAGTCATTCTATGTTTTTATTTCGTAATTGTATGGGTATTAGGCACCCATACTAGGTTGTGTGTTACATCCAATCACAGAATTAAACAGAGTGTTCTGGATGTTTGTTTAATTATATACACCAACTTTTGGGGTCAAATGTAATTGTAACATTCTGTGATTATTAATCTTTTATGTTCAGTAAACAGTGGTAATACACTAGAAGGGGTAAACTTATTAAATTCTATATCATTTCCCTCTTCCGCCGTTTTAGAAAATCCATGCTATTGTTTCATTGTCATGTGACCAAACTGATATTACTTTATAATACAATAAATATAATTTGATATCTGTATATTATACAAAAAAGAACATAGCGGATAACAATTTTGAAATAGGATATTAATGAGTGTGGCTGTGGTTTCATCTACTGAGCTAGGCTAGTGGAAGTAAGATTAATTTTACTGCGGGTACAGTCAGTTATGTGGTAATAACATTTACCTAGCGAAAATATACTGTTTTTGCACTGCCTTTTATTTTGCAACTGTAATTAAATAACATTTGGCAGTGTCATTGGTGCTACAAAATATTTACAATGTCAGTGTTGAAAAATTCTTTGTGTGTGGTTCTAAAGCGCTATTCAGACTATCAAATTAGTGACAAAAACATGTGACGTGCCTGAATATGGTCACGATGACATCAAATCATGACTATATATGGGCACGTCGCAATTATGTTTGGGCGTACACAATTTTTTGTCAGAGAAAATGTTGATAGCGTGGACAGAGTTTTATTATTTGAAACAAGTGGTTAGAAAAGTTTTGCCTTTTTTAAGGTATTAAGCTGTTCCGTTGTCGTATGCCATCATGCTCAAACATGGAGGAGGTATGACATCATCTCATGCCCATATATCATAGATATTTGTAACAGAGCTTCACTAACCAATGTATTATTATTTGCAAAAAGATTTTTTTTTTTTTTTTTTTTTCAGAAAAAAGACATTATCATTATACATATAATATATACTGTAATATATTTTTTTTCAGAAAAAAGACATTATCATTATACATATAATATATACTGTAATATATATATAAATATATATTTCTATGTGGGTACTCAATGATTCTGAGGTTGTATCGCAATACATGAATAAAATCATTTAGCAATTTTTCATAGGTGTGGGTATGCCATGATTCTCAGGGCATAAGTGGCCGATCAAAGAATTTGAAATAAAGGGGCCAGGGAGGGACTTTCACAGATAAATTGTAAACCACCTGATTATGGCACCTCAAGATGGGCATTCTCCGACTTAAAATTTGAATATAATTTTACTTTTTTTCTCCATTTTTAAAAATATTTTGAACAATTTAGAATTTGAATCCCCCCATAGTGGATTGTTCATATAGATGTTCATGCCCTTTGATTTATAAGGAAGACATCTATAACTAGTACTGTATTATTGCCATATACTTGATGAAAAAAAAAATTGCTTAGCAATTTGTCATAGTTGTGGCCACCCCGTGATTTTCGAGGTGACGTTAATCAAATCATATATGGTGAATTTTTTTTTAGTATTAGTTTTGGCTTGATGAACGACTTTAAATTGGTGGTGGATGTACGGTTTAAATGTGTCAATTCTGTGGATAGATTGTGCCTTTTAGCACCCCTTCGAGCTTGTACATTTATGAGGTCCTGCTGAAATAAAACAATAGTATTACATTGGAAGTATTGTTTGTGTTTTTGTGTTTTCAATCATGTGAAGTCCAAAAAAAGAGCTGTGTGGCAACAACATCTGCTGATTGTCGGTGGCAGTGTGTTATCATTAGTAATGATACTATGTAACGATACTATATTTGCGCCTTGTCGTGAGTTTTCTACACCTCTTGTCATATTTGCGTTGCAATACGTGCCTGGTTTCATAGTACATCACTGCTGTACCTTATTGCAGATCTAGAATCTGGACAACCAACAAGTCTGTCAAGATTAAATACTTACATGAAATTTTACATCTTCCAATAATTAAACATTAAAATGTTGCACACAAAAAGACAAAGTACAGTCAGGGGTTGCGCCAGAATTTGCCCGGGGTGACCCTAAGAGGGGGGGGGGGAGAAGTTTAAGTGTCCCCGACGAAACGTAAGTGGGCGTGGTCGGGCGTCGCTCAAAATCTTGGAAGCGGTCCAGGGCCCTGTAAACTATAACAATTTAGGGGTGTCAAAGGCTCGTGATTTTAGTGTCTACTCATGTTTAAAAAAAAAAAACTATAAAAATAATAAGGCTATAAAAAAATAAAAAAAACAAAAAAAAAAAACGCTGTAACAACAATAGTGTACGTGATTATAAGTAATATGTTTCTGCAGTGCACAAGAAATGTGCCACTATTCAAATAGTTACGATGATTGTCATCATAATAGATTCCTTGTGACCAACTATCTACTCCCCCTCCTACCTTGAATATTTCTAATGACAATTTTACTCTAACAACGCTCTCTATCTCCAAACCTACAATCAGGTGACGTACATCCTGGTTGTGTTCCATACTCCTTTCAAATTACTGTAAACACACTCGCTAATAGTGCTAGTGTCTCTTTACTTCCTGATGATGCTAATAATGATAATAATAAATGTCAAGTATGAAATTATGACGATTCTTGATAAGATATTAATATTATTACAACGCACGAAGTTAATATTTTTTCCGAATTAACACAATTATAAAAAAAATAATGTAGTGGATATTTATAAACAGCATAATGAATCAAGTAACTCCTTTCTATAATCTAATATGTAAAATTTTTATTAGTAAATTATGTATTTATTTCAACAATATTTTTTGAGTCAGATAAATTTTTATTTAAATAAGTCAGATACATTCAATAGACTGAGAGTAATACGTGAATTCCAAATTGCTGCAAATGAATGCATAAATTCCCCAGTGTTATAATAAAAAACTTCTCTATAAATTATTATGAATTCAGTTATCCTCAACAAAGGCTTTGACTAGGATAAAGCGGCCTTTGGGTAGAAGATCTGCCTCTTTGTCAGACAGGCAGAGTTTGACAGTCCCAGATGAAGGCAAGTTGTCCACTGCAACATCCTACAATAAATCAAATATGTTGAATTTATCAAGCTTTTGCTTCATACTAAAAAAAAATAAAATAAACTGATATATATTGGGTAGATATTAATTATATAGGCATTTCGCATGGGTTAACATTAGAGACTCTTGGCGTCCTGTTGCAAATTGCCAGCTTAAAAGGAGTGTTCACTGAACCAAAATAAACATGATTTGAAACAAAATTAACAATATCAGCATTTAAAATAGAAATTCGAAATATTACGAAAACGTTAACGAATGTTGTTACGTCATTAAATACGGTATGTTTTTTAAGTTGGACCCCGTTTATCTGACGGCTTAGGCCTATCCGTTTTACAAATCTCATTCTAAGTAGAAAGATGGATATCATTTTAAAGCACATTTTATCAGAATTTAAACTATCTCATGCCAAACATTCAGGGCCTCGAGGCAAGATCGTCTGGAATATGCGTATTTGTTATCGCGTACAAAACAGGAATGATTAACGAAAGTAAAATGTGACGAATTGAATAAATCATTCGTTATCATTTCGTTGTGAATGCTAGGCCTAGGACTATCTTAATTTTGCAAAAACACCAACCTCGTTAGAGGTATGCCTGTTGAAGTTGATTGGTACGACCGGTGATTCATAAATAGTTTCTTGGCATTCAGAGTCCATTACCTGTCGATATGGAAAGTCATTTTTGGTTTATAAAGACTGATTATTTTTATTCTTCAGGCAAATTTATTTATTTAGTATAAAGACTGATTAATTTTAATGTATATATACCGTATTCCTTTATTCTTTGGCAAATTAATTATACGTTGTAATTTACTTACGTATTTAACTTGGGAGGCATTGAACAATGATGAAAACATTGGTGGTTTGGGTTTTTCTTCATCGCAAACAACATCGTCATCATTCATTATTCCAACCTGTTTTATGCATTTATAACAGATAACATGATTTGGGTAACCAAAATTGATATATAGGTAATCGTAATTTGATGTAGACTTGTATAGTAATGATTTTAGTTAATTTTAGTTACTGATTTAATTAACTAAACTTAATTTAGTTAATTTGTTAAGACCTTTTTGAATGGATTATATAATTTTAACAGTGTATTTAATAAATTTGTTGCGACATTTCTTTTGTATGTGCTGTATTATTATATTTTATTGAATCTCTGTTTTATTGTAAATTTGAATGTTTTTCTCCTGAAGGTGTATTGGGGTGAGTAAACTTGATTGATTTATTTGTTGATTGATTGATATACTAGGTCTCTATCCGCTTTCAGGAAATGTCCAAAAGTAGTTGAATAAAAAATTAAACAAATAAGAAGAAGAGACAAAGAAAAATGAACAACGGAAAACACCAACAAAAAAGGAAAACAATTAGAATGTTGAACTAAATAAGATTAATTCATTACCATGTTTACTTTCAGATGGAATGGAAAGTATTGGTTGTTGGCATCAGGTCGGGTCAATAGAAGAAATACCACATGTCCATAAAACATTACAGTCATCTCAAATCCATTAACGATTTTAGCTCTTTAGAAGCAAAATACGAACATTTAAATATTATTTATCAGAATTAGAAAGTATTTATTGTCATCAACAAATAACAACAAAAACCTGTTTGTATAGATGTATTGCATACAAAATAAATTAGCATACTAAATGCATACGGTAACATAATATACAATAAGTAATTTTAAAAGCAGGCCTATTCTAAACAATTTCTTAAAGCAACCATAACACTGCACTTAGAATTATATATTATTACATTCTTCAAGCGGTAAAACTATTTCAAATTCATGTTCATATGAAAAGATTTGAAAAGTAAAAAAAAATCAGGGCTCACCGTTCCCATTTTGCAAGGAAATTATTGGACATCCAGATGATGATGGGACTAGCCAGAAACCAGAGTGTAAAGATACTGATGAAAGGAATGTAGAACACAGCCTTCCCGCGGTAATGTTTGATGGTGAAGAAACAAGCGTAGTACATCCACGCCAGTCCTGAAATAACATGATGAGAATTAGTGTTATTTACCCGCCAATTGTTTTTCCGTTGTTCCCAATAGTCGAATATAATAATACTCACTCAAAATGTTAGTTCTTAATGGCAACATTTAGGAAGCCCGACAAAATAAATGAGTACACTTTAGTTTAATCATGGAGGAATTAGTTTATGGTTTAATAACATCTAATTGGCTAGTAATGAATTTAAGAACTTGCGTTAGTCGTAAGAATTTGGTAAATTAGCGGGAAAAAAATGCTTCGATATGTGTCTCATTGGGAGAGAATATACTTCTTAATATAATATAAACTTAGACGTACCGATAAAATGCAAGACGATAATTCCAAGTCCGGCAAACGAATCATATTTGTTAACAACATCACGCGGGTCATAGATCAGTTCTTGCATGGCGTAAAGTCCAAAATAAGCAAAGAAGTAAAAACAAGTAAAGACCGCAATTTTAAGACTGGTGACAGGTCTCAAGCGAGCGCTGTAAAATAAGAAGAAATTTTGAATAATAAGATTTAGTTGAATCCCACATGTTGTAATTAGCAATAATTTTATTTTTTAATTGGCAAACACATGTGCATTATTCCTTTCATTGCGATGAGCAGTTCAATTTTGTTGAATTATAAAGGATTTACCACAAGATATCTATAGCCAAAGGTAAAATAGTTGTGGTATCCCGAGTGATTATTCGTAAAGACTTTAGTACAACTGTGGTAAAGGCAGGTTTTTCACGCACCGAGTGACGGTGTATCCTTTAGCAATCAAGATAAGCAACAGAACAAATAGGAGAGTCGATGTAGATGAAACCATTTCGCCTGGAGAAGGGAATAAAGGCACGATGTAGTTAGTATTCGATCAGTTAGTACCATAATAATTTCATGATGTTTTCTGCATGTTTACCTTCAGAAAATTTGTGAAAAACATAATTTTACACATTAGATTGTCGGCGTTATAGTAACACTGATGTTGACCCAACTTACCAAATCTTCGTAGGGGTTCAATTCCAACACCATTATTGGCAAACTTTCCTAGAGCAATTGTCTGGAAAAGAAGGCTGATTGTCTGCAGGTAGCAGGAGTAGCAAAATAGTCGGTAAGTGCTGTTTAACATTTGGCGCTGGAGCATCACCTCTATAAAAACAAATAAAACATTTTATGAAATGTCTTTCGACATACTTAACAGTTGTTTCCCCTTCGCGTGTTTCCTGGATAAGTTGCAAGAACCCATTTAAAGTAAAATTTCCTCCACCAGTCAGCACGGCTAAACTAAAAAAAAAAAATTCAATGTATTATACCAAAAACAATTGATTGCGGGTTGTGCTTTTCAAGGTCAAAAATAGCATTTAAACTTACTTCTGCACTTTAGAAGGCACCCGCTGATGGCCAAGTAAAATCCAATAAATGCTATGTCAGTTTGAAGGATATCTGTTGACAGTAAGCATCAAACCATAAATACAGTCGGTCTATACCTTTATACCCCATTCAAACCAATAATCACACGGAAGATTTATAACATAGCTTTACTTACATCGTTCGTCAGCTGAGAAGTGGCGGTCAAATGCTGTCTTGCCATTATACAAATCGATGTTGTACTTGAAGCTGTTAATTCCATCTCCACCGCAATGTGCGATGGCAATGTACCACCAACGTTCCTTGGTGACGTCAAAGTGACGTTTACCGTGACAGTAAAATTCCTGAAATTGAATTAACCATAATTATTAAGTAATTTAAACACTTATAACTTGCTGCTTTAATGCGTGACGACGACGATAATGGTGACAATGATGATGTTGGTGATGATGATGATGATGATGATGATGATGGTGATGAAAATAACAAAAACGAATAATAATTTGATTTTGTAACATATTGACCCACTCTTTGAAGATGTGATGTATAAAAATAGCACAGAATATAACAATGTAACGTATTAAGAACTATAATGGAAACACAAGGCCATTATTAATGGCTCAATGAAACAAAAACAAATTTATTCCTACCCCTTGTCCAGTGTTATAATTGATCCGTATCTCACAATAGACCTTTCCGGAGTGTCAATCAAACTTAACAACTGACTAATCAGAACAACGCTAGGGATACGCGCGCGTCTTACAAACACACGTGTTGTCCCACAAACGCACGTGTTCGCGTATGTTTTAACACTGTCGTCTTGTGGGACCTTAGCAACAATATCCAATGGGCGGGGCTTAGCGGAAAGGTCCATTCTGAGAGGTACTGAGGGTCACTTTGCCATTGTAGTAACTAGGAATCAACTCTTTCCTGTCAAAGCAATCCTAACAAAAACAAAAAAAACAAAAACAATGCTAATAATAATAATAATTAAACATAATCTAGAATTCCAACCATGATTACAAAATTGTTTATAATTTTAATAGTAATTACCAGTTGGTCCTCATGTTCTCTGATGTATGGCCATTGTTTCGGTTCATCATTGAATATGAGCATTTGGTAGCAACATTCGGTCTACGATAATAACATCAAACAAATATATATATATTTATTATAATTTTATTCTAAATTCAAACAAATATAATTTATAAAATAATTAGTTGTTCGGGTAAATTTGAATAAAGAATTGAACATAAAGTTAATACGAATATGCATAAACAAAGTTTAAATTAAAAGGTAGGCATATAAATTGAAATCCCAAGTTACTTACCGTTGGATATGTGAAAGTGTAGTCCATTTCGCCATATTCGTTAGGTTGGAAGACAAAACGTGTCAGAAACACGAAGTTCTACAAACAATAAAATAATTATTGATTTGACTATAAATAGTAGACCATATAATACATGCTAACTAGGGCCTACTGTGTATCACTGAACCATTCATAAAACGTTCACGAACACCGCTAGGCTAGGGCCTAGACGTTTCTTGTTGCTTTAATATGTGTTTATTATCATGCCTATGTCAATTTATCATGCCTATGTCAATTAAACATAAGTCCTCAAAATTCTAAGAAACCCATTCGTGTTTTGGTGATACTACTACCATCATGTGGCTTAACACCAATTGTATTGTATTGTATGATATACAAATTACATAGGTTATAAATACCTGTCCAGAATTAATAACGCCATCCAGATGTTTGGCGTTTGTTGACGGTAAATTAAGAGCAAGCAATGCAAACACAAGTGGTAAAACATTCATTTTCATGATTTTTTTCACTGGTGTTCACAGAAAAAGCAGTTCGATTGAGCAGTAGATATAAATATCAGTTGTAAAACTTATTCAGCAATAAAACAAGTTTCTGAGAAAACAACTAAAAAATGAGGGTATATATACCTTTCCGTGTTCGAATCGAATGCTTTTGTTCCATTGCTGCTAGGCAAGAACAATGAAACTTATGACGTGTTTTGGCACGCGCGTGAACATCTGCGCAAGCATTGTTCATTCTCATCCTCTTCTGCGCACGTCGGAACATGCAACAGTTTCCGATCCTGTCTCGCATATTTACTATACGACCGTGACAAATTAAAAGTGTAAATTCCATTAAAAATAATCAAGATGAATTCCATGTACTCATATAAAAATGTTCAGTAATGCTATTAATTTTGATTCTTAGGTTAAGTTGTTAAAATATTAATTTTCGTAGAGGTAGATCATTTTGCAAAATCAAAACTTTAGTGTCCACAAATTCAATAGTTCACGCTGGTTCACGCGTTTCCTTAACTAGCGAATCAGAAACAATACGCCGATGCGGACTGACGCGTAACCACAGTAACACCAGTGTCTAGTATCCTTGGTAACACACGCGATAAAATGGAGAACGAATCAATTTATCAAGAATAATAATAATAATAATAATAATAATAATAATAATAATAATAATAATAATAATAATAATAATAATAATAATAATAATATGGTACGAAAACAAAAATAATGGTCGCAAAAATACAGAAATCTGAATTCCATCGCCTGGAAAATCTTGTTTTGCTCGGAAATGTACTCTCTTTCTAAAGAAGGCTAATAAATTTTCCAAATGTCAGTCAGATCTTTCTCCTACGTTAACATTAATTTTGTTTGTATACAATATTAATTACATAGAGAAATGAATACAAAGCTATCACCTGCTGTAAAATTAATACGGTATTTGACCTCCGTCCACTAAATACTTAGGCCTAATACGAAATATCGAACACCCTGAGTTTCTAAGGTATTCAGTCATGGTTTGATTTTTGCAATCATTGATTAGAAAAAATATCGAAACCATAATCTGACAATCAAAAGTGCAGATTCTCACGCATCCGCGATCCCATGCAATAATAAGCAGTCTATCATTCAAATAATTTGCATCCACTGGACACAATGTTGTCACTTCTCAAAGCATCTTTATAACAATAATTCTGATTGAGAAATATGATTAGGCGGTTAAAATTTTGAGATAGGCCTGGATGTTGAGGCAACAACAATCAACATATAGGCCTATAACACGGCATTAGTAATCAATTCTTGTATCATAAGTGAAAAATAATAATGAGAAAAATAGTTGGTACTTATTATGTTGGTTTTTTTTTTTAATGGCCGACGGCGCAGAAATGATCACCATTAAATAAAGAAAAACATAATTTACTGTATAGGTAAAATTAGAATCAGAAACTTTAATGCAAATCTTCAAATATAGGCACTCGAATTATAAAATTATTGAAACTAAAATGTAACTTGTATTTAAAAAAAAAAATACTTGTATCATGTCTTCAGGAGAACGAGAAATATCTTTTCGACCATGTAATTTCCGATGAAAAGGAAGAAAAGTTTATCTCCTGTGCGTATCTGTATCTGTATAATAATTCATCATACTGTAATAGTAATAATGAGAATATAATGATAATGTAATAACAACAACAATAATAACAATTAATAACGATAACAATAACAAACAACAGCAATAATAATAATAATTGATAATGATAACGATAATGCTAATAATAGCCCTACTAATAGTTATTTTTAAGGATAAAAATAACATGATTATCATTTTATTATTACTATTATTATTATTATTATTATTATTGTTATTATTATTCTTCTTCTTCTTATTAATAATGGGTAATAGGTATGGCTCCTAAATACTCATCTTTTATTTATTTATTCAACTGAACATACACTTTTGTTTCAGTAGCACACATTTCGGTGCGTTCAATGAGAAAGAAAAAACAACTAAACTAAAAGAAACTAAAAGTTATACAAAACAATTATACAATAACAGTATTCAGTACTGTATTGTTGTTCAAAATCCACTAAATAAAAAACAACATTACTGTAGTAATACTGTAATACTATTTTTAGAGTTAACAAATTATTACGTTATTAAGATACAGATAAGCACATAAAAAAATCAAAACACAACGACACAAAAGATTACTTATGAGGTAGAGGTATGCAATAATACTGACCTTTCTTTCCACAGGTTTTTAGACAATGATTTGCTAAATTTATCAATTTCCACAATAATTATCATACATGTTTACTGTTGTTCTGTATTTGAAATAGCGCCCCCAGCACTGCATTACTGATTCACGGCATCCATCCATTAAGTAACACCGAAGCAAAGACAGTCTTTCAAGTATTGTCAGCAGCGCGGTAGGCTTAGTAAACCCATCATTGTATAGCCTGAAAAATGCTGGAGATCTTACAGAAGCTTGTGTATCTGTTTCACTGGTGAAATGCGAAAATGGTTTTCAAGGGCTGGGACCAAGACCACATATAATGTAAGTCATAGACTTAACAATAACATACGTAAAAGTCGTAGGTTAATTTGGGTCCACGTTGAGTCAATATGCACGTATCATCTTGAAACATAAGTATAAACTTAGCGTCTTTCTGGACGCCACATATTATGTGTTTTGTTTTGATGAAGTTAGATTCTGGAGGAGGCACTTCATTTTAAAAGGAATTTTAATAAGCTTTCTGAATGCCCCTAATACAAGGACTTAACAACAGAGAGAGAGAGAGAGAGCAGCATAGCTCAATCTGTTATTAACCTCCCTGGTACTGTGTGCACTGAACCGTTGAGATCATGTCAGGACTTTTGTCCCTAGTGATCCCGGTTCAAATCCATCATTTGCAGTGCTGTTTAGAGACGTAGCTGTTGGCTCTATGTCCTGTGTGAACACATATACTAGCTCTCTTCGGACTAGCATCGCATGCGATCAGTTGTAGCAATTTTGACATCCAATAGCTTACAATCGCAATTCACAATTGTGTGTGAAAGCAGTGGCAGCGCCAGAAATTTGTCAACAGAGGGTCCGAAATATCAAACAGAGGGGTCTGAACCAAAGGCCGGACTAGAGCCTCGGTCGACAGACTGGAATAAAAAATCCCTTGTAGTTTCAAGGGGAGAGTTTTTATGGTTTAGTATGGTCAAAAATTTGCTTTTATAGACCAGAATATTAGGAATTGGCAACTAAAATAATGTTATTTGGATAGGCCATTTGACTCCGTTAATGGTGGACCGTATCCAATCCAGATCGGCATATTATTAGTAGGCCTACCGTTCGACCTCTTGTTCCAAATTAGGGTAAAACAGTTTTTTTTTTTAATCGATTTATATTTTCCTTGAAAATAGCACAATAATAGTATTTTACATTTCATATAGTTTAGAGTTCATTGAAATTTTTTTCTTCAGAGAAAGAATGGCATCTCACGGCCCACATCTAAAGGAGAATACCAATGAGGATGATGCAGCTGACATCCCACCAGAAGACTACCACTTTGTTGAGCATTCTCATTCGACCCACGTCCTAACCGGATTTAGCGAGCTTCGTCAATCAGGATTAATGTGTGATGTTATACTTTGTGTGGATGGGCAAGACTTTCCGTGCCACAGAGCTTTGTTAGCATCCTTTAGTACCTATTTCCGTGCAATGTTTTCTGGCGAGCTGGCTGAGAGTCGTCAAGAGCGCGTTTCCCTGAACGGTGTTGAATCGAGTATAGTGAGTCTTCTAGTGGACTTTGCATACACCTCGGAAATCATGATCACAAAGTCGAATGTGCAATCTCTACTCTCGGCTGCTAATCTTCTTGGTGTGCTCGCTGTGCGCGATGCCTGTTGTCGGTTTATGCAACGCCACATGGATGCAACAAATTGCCTTGGGATCCACTGTTTCGCAGAGGCTCATGCTTGTACTCCGCTGCAGGAACTTTCAAAAACGTTTGTTCTAAAACACTTCAAGCACGTCTCGAACACAGAAGATTTCTTTAACCTTCCTTGTTCAAAGGTTATCGAGTTCATCTCTGATGACTATCTCTGCATTGATCAGGAGGAAGAGGTCTTTGAGGCAGTGATGCGCTGGTTTGATATGGATTCTGAGAGTCGACAAAGTGACATCGAGAAAGCATTTGAACACATACGACTGCCTCTCATGAGTGTGTATTTTCTACATGACTGTGTTGAGAGCCGAAACGTTATTATGCACTCGCAAAGATGTCGACAGTTAGTGGAGGAGGCTAAGAACTATCATTTATTGCAGGATCGTAGAGCAGAGCTTTACAGCCCACGCACTAGACCTCGCAGATCTACAGGTTAGTGAATGGCATACAGTAGTAGTCAAGGCTAATACTGTATATAATATATAAATTCTTTTTCACAGCCCTTGTAGGACCCTTCTGAAATTAGATATGGTATATAAATATATTTTATAAAACATATTTTAACTGGCAAATTTTGGCTCCCATATTGTATTATATAATTTTATTTTTTTTATTTTTAAGGAACCTGTGAGGTCATAATAGCAGTCGGTGGAGAAGATGATAAAGTGGTGTTAAGAAGTGTGGAGACATTTGACCCACATACCAACCAATGGCGGACGTTGGCCTGCTTGCCTTTTGCAGTCAGCAAGCATGGCCTGGTTGTGTCAGGTAATAATATTATGATGTCAAATATAATACTGAATTAAATTTATTTTCATAATATTAAAGATCTTGTTTAACTTTGGTGTTTTATACTTTCGTATTGTATGTGCTGAGGGTCCAAATTGATCAGGTCTGGCTGGATGCACCGCCCCCATAAAATATTATTAAAATAAATAAAGTAAATAACTATAAATAGCTAACATGGAATAATTTCTAATCTTATATCTATCAATATGAAGGAAAAAATTGAATGAATATTTGAATACATTGATATCTTTAAGAATATTTGTGACCTGATTCAGAGAAATTTATAATAATTTCATTAAAGATGTGGTAAGTAAACACATTAATAAGGGAAAGATTGCAGAATTTGGGAGCTTGTTTATAAGATATTTATTGTTGATCCCATTGAGACAAAACATCCAAAATATAAGAATTTAAACCTTTCACAGTGCTGAAAAGAGAAACAAAATCTTTAATCTTTGTGATGATGTACAATGAATCAAAAGTAGTTATTGTCCATACATGAATTGATTTATGTGTGAAATATGTGAGGAAATGTTGCATTTCCTTGTTGTGAATCACAAGTACTAGTTGAATTGATTATAACAAAAGTAATGTGCATGTTTTTCAGGAAGCAGTATTCTGTACTTAGCTGGCGGGGAATTTCCAGACGGATCAGCAAGCAAGGATGTTTGGCGATACGACCCGTCTTGTGACAATTGGGCACAAGTTTCCCCCATGAACTATCCGCGGTCTGAACTAGGTGTGTATACTTTCAACAACAAAATACAGCTATATAGTCCCTTATTATCAGCCTGCACATTTCAAACATACATATGGTTATTTTTCATTCAAATATTACCTGTATTCTATGTTTATGAATTTTATCTATTTATTTTCATTTCATTCAACAACGTAAATGGCAATGCCAGGGAGCATAAATTTGACTTGTACGAGCTTCCTTCATTTTGGCCCTGAAACCTTGACTCAGAAATACAGGGATGGTGTCCGGCGAGGCATAGTTTTGAATCTAGAGTTTTTTTCTCCTGTTAAGAATTAATTATCTCATCATTTATAAGGGTTACATGCTAAAAGCTTTGCTTCCAATATAATGTCTTACATCTCATTTTCATACATTGTTATAGGCTTATACTTGCATTAATTTTTTCTAATGTAATTACACATGTAAATATGAAAAAAAAAATTTTTTTTAAAAAGTAAATCGAAATTGAAATAAATACGATACAATATAAAATCACTATAAAAACATTCAAATATATTGAAACAGTACAATAAACATTCATGATTAAAACAATTTGATATATTATTATGATTATAGCAAGAATATTATAATTCCAACTCGTACTTAATTGTGCTTATTGTTCATAATACTATTCAATGTTGGTTAATAGTTAAAAGTATTACTTATTAAGAATATTTTGGTTTGTATGTTAATTTATTTTCATTATTTTTGTACTACCTGAATTAATTAGAAAAAAAAAATCCCTGATATTATGACTGAATAAACAAATTAATTTGCCATTTTCTTGTTGGTAGGTGTGGCTGCAGTCGATGGTTACATCTATGCTGTTGGGGGATGGGAAGGGTCAGCTAGGCTGGATTCCGTCGAGCGGTACAGCCCATCAACAAACACTTGGACGTTTGTGTCTCCGATGAAGATGGCACTTACAAGCCCCGCAGTGGTATCCCATGAAGGCAAACTCTTTGTTATGGGTAAGTTTAGTGTGGAGAGAGCAGCTTAGCTCAGTCGACTAATCTGGTGGTAGCCACTGTGTGTGCGCTGAGCCGTGGAGATCTCTAGTTCCCTGTTCAAATTCCCATCGCTGCCTCCTTGTGTTTCAGCTAGAGGGCTGAAATACAAGTTACAATAGCGCACCGTCTTTCGGATTAGACGTTTAAGCCATTGGTCCCATGTGCATTATGGCCCATGTGCATGTTAAAGAATGCAGTACACTCTTCAGAAAACAGTAGGGTATTGTCTCCTAGTGTTCTGCCCAATCACCACCAGAAGGACCCCACTGGAAATAAGTCTTCTTTTAGACTTTCGTGGGGCTACCCTTGGAGTTTACACCAAATAAATCCAATCCAATCCAAAGAATGAATGATTATGTTAAGGAAGTGGCTATTGTTACACTCGTCTTAACCCAATTCTTAATTCTGATTGGATATTATTGTATGTGTGGGTTGGATTAGGGCTATAACATCCAATCAGAATTAAGAATTAGTTTAAGACTGGTGTAACAATAGCTACTACTAAATTTTGTGGAAACATTCAACAATATTCTAGTATGCTGGTAGCAGGCACAACATTATGTGTCAAAATATTTGAAATTCATCAGATTTAATTAAGTCATTTCATTTCAATAGTTAATTATTATTATTGATTTTAACCACTTCAAGCAAGGAATATTTGGCCTCTAGTCATTGATTTTCAAAAATGCAGTTCTCAAATTATGGTGAGAGTAACATGCATATACTTGTGAAAGCAGTGATCCAGGAATTCAAAGTACAGGGGGCCCAGGGAGGTACTATCACAGATGTCTTGTCCACCTCAGCCCCCCCACTACAAATTTTAGGATTGTGGCTCATGTAGATGGCCGGAAATGGTACTACTAGACTACAATTTTCTTCTTGTAGTTCCATTTTAAAAATAGTTTAATGTTGGTAGCGTTAATGAACCGATAATACTGAACTAAGCAACCCTTTTTAATCAACATAATTATATTAGAAACAAGAAAATCCAAAGCAAACATAAATTTCAAAAAAGTAACTAAACACCAAAACAGACCATGCTCATATCAACTTGCTTATTAATTGTAGATTCATCTCTATCTAAAAGAATGTGTCAAAACTTGAGATTTTGAAATGCTACTGGACTTTTGATATTCCAGTAAAAACTACTGCATAGTCAAACCTCAAAGTAGTGCATTTGGATCTCTCTTTTGACATTTCTGGTTAGGTGAAAAGTATAGTTAATAAAAAAATAATAATAGTACAGTAATGGTATTAGTGTCATTTTTAGGAAGTGCATACAGCAAAAATACTGTAAATGGTCGAATAAGCGCTGCGGCGGTTATAACATTTTTGGAGACCTCAGTGCTGCGCTTATTTGAGAGCAGTGCTTATAAAAAATATATTGGCATGGTTCTTTCCATGCCCATTCCCATGTTATCTTGCACATTTTCCATACGGTAGGCCTATCATAGGTCCTACGTCATCGTAAATAAACCTTTATAAAAAATGCTTATGTCTTGATTGTGTTATTTATTCATTAATGTCGAAATATTGAATCCCAACACGATGGCGTGTATTTCAATACTTGGAGTATGTATTATACTTTCTTATCTGAGATTAATCAGTGGACCTTTCGGTTATTTATTCATTTTAACATTAAAACACTGTTTTTTACACACAGTGCAATATACACTCTCGATTAAGTGGCACGGCGCTTATAAATTCGAGAGTGGTGCTTATTCGTGCATTTACGGTATGCTTCCTTAATAACTACGGAAACAGAAACAATAATTATCACAAATCAGCACAAAAGTATTACAATGTATGAGAACTATAATCTGAAATTGTAGGTGCAGTACAGTATATTTATATTAGCAAAATGTATTTGCCTTCATCTATAGGTGGCGCTGTTCTAGAGGATGGGGATGGTATTGACCTTGTCCAGTGCTATGATACCAGGACTGACCAGTGGACAGAGTTACAGCCAATGACCATTGCTAGATCTGGCTCGGCAGCTGTCGTCCTCAACGGATACATATATGTCATAGGTTAATTTTTTTCGTTATTTTATCCATATTAGGCGAAGCCTGGTATTGCGACAGTTGGTGACTTCTATAAATTTTTTTGACAAAAAAAATAACTGATGTATGTCCAAATACAGTCATGATGTGCCTATATATGGTCATGATGTGATGTCATCATGACCATATTTAGGCATATCACATGTTCTTATAGTTGTTCTTGTGCTTTGTTTAACAAACGTAAGAATTGACAGCATTTTTTTAAAATTAAATTCTCTATTTCAAGGTCAAATTCTTTCTCAAATATTTTTAATTGAATTTCCCCATTAATTCAGAATGTTACAATTTAATTTCCTGTATTTTCTAGTGTATGTTTACAAAAGTTATAATTGACTAAAATGTTTTCACAATATGTAATTTATTTGATTTTCTACGTTACAATTTAATTTCCTGTATTTTCTTAGTATAAAGCCAGGCCCTCGCTGTGTCATACAACGTTTGTAAAATGAATCACTCCACTCCCTGTAAGCGTTTGGTGATACCGTTTGCTGATTTTCAGTGGTAGTCCGAACAGATTATCATTAATTAGGTTTACAGAAATTAGAATTTTCTTTAAATGTTTTCACAATTTATAAATTAGTGCTTTTATTTCATGTACACTATCACTTATTAAGAATAAAACTACATGTGAGTGATGTATTACTGTAAAAAAATTGTAAAAAGTGTTCTATAATTATCAATTTATATTGTTATTTTATTATATTATTTTTATGATTATTTTGTTGGTGTGATCATTATAGTATCCATATCATTGAAATGTTTGTATATTTATAAACATTGATGATATTGACAGTTGATAGACTTTTGGTTTTACTTTTTATATCCAGGTGGATGGCACGCTTCGACAGAGAACACCAACAAAGTTGAGCGTTTCAACATAGCACGGAGTGAATGGGAGATCCGCGCGCCCATGAATGAACGTCGCTATCGCCCAGGCCTTGCAAGTATCGACGGAAAAATTTACGTGCTCGGCGGAGAGGAAGGCTGGGATCGCTATCACGATACCATCGAGAGCTACCAGGAGGAACAAGACTCTTGGGAAATTATTGGAGAGATGCCTACGAGCCGCAGCTGGCTTAGCTGCGTAGCCGTTCAGTTGAAGGAGGTACGCGATAAGGTCGAAGATTCTTGCCCCGAGCCTCCATAATTTATAAATCACAGGGTGTATGATTGGGTGCATTGTGTCAGGGTGTGGTGCACGGTGTTTTCAGCATTCAAAGGTGCAAATGCAAATATTTTCAAGATGGATAATTAATTGCATTTGTGCTAACACAGTAATTGTGAGAAAGTAAAGATAGTTACAAGTATTGCAGTACCATCTTCCCATAGATATTCACATAGATGTTACAATTGTACTTCTTGGTCCAGTCACATGATAAGATCAGATTTCATTCAAAAGCTTGCAGCCATCTAGAAGAAAAGATCATGCAGATGCTAAATTCAAGGTTCCTAGTATATCAACAAAAATATGTATAGTTACTTCATTTTCGTGCAACTGTATTTAGTCAGTTTTTTTAGGTTGGATGTTACTGAAGATTTTTGTTATAAAGCCATTATATTTTACCAAATTCTATTTCAGAATATTCCACTTACCTATCAGATCTTTCGTAGCACCAGTACCAAATGCGATTTTCCCGTTCTTTCTTACAATGTTTACATTCAGTTCTAGGCCTATTAATAGGTAGTTTTCGCCGCACGATGTTAACCTTAACTTAGTTAAGGTGTTAGTACCCAACATACAACACGATAGCTCCACCTCTTTTGTAAACAACTCGAAATATGCATGTGGAAACCCATAACTAATGTAGTCTTGAAAATTATGCTTGTTGCATTTGTAGTAGCACAGGTCTAGACAATGTACTAATTATGAACAATTATTTCACTTTCTATACATAGAAATGACCATTTAAAGTTTAAAAATGCATTTTATATTAAAGTGCCCTCGTAGCTTAAGCAAAAATAGGGAAAGTATATCTTTAACTATAGCACCCTCGTAGTTCATGCAAAAGGGGAAATCCCAGTACTGTGTAATGATCTATTAGATCCAATGTGTATAACTCCTAAACCTTGAGAAATTTGCATAAATATGCATACATATTTACACAGACATAGGTTTGATGAATTTATTTATACTTCTATATAGTTACCAAATATTTATCTAATTTATTGTAAGAGAGAAAAAGCAATTTTTAATGTTGTTATATTGATATTGATGAATATTTAACAAAAAAAATGTGGATCATAAATTGTAAACATTTTCACCACTAGTGAAAAAAAATTGTGCCTTTGTTGATATTATCTTTAAATGTTGTTATACTTAATAATTAATACTTTTGCATTAAATTCTTATGCATTCAGATACAGGGTGTAATATTTGTTGTATATGGCAAGATTACCTTTCTATATTATTGCCACTGTTATGTTGCATATGCCTACATTTAACAAGTTTATGAACAGCAATGCTATTACTATAAACACCTAAATATAATAATAATGGTTGACTTATAGAGCGCATATTATGGAGATCTATGCCAACAGTCAGCCACAAACATAATATTTAATATAATAGTATACAAATATTGGAAATTGATTTATATATTTAAGAGCATTCATCAATTTCATAGGAATACTGATGGGCGACATTAAATAAAACTTCTACACTCTTGGCGATCCTGTGTCTTATGCATTTTTAAAATTTTATGCATTTATGTCATATTTATGTGTTATTAATACAGAGTAGGGAGGCAAGTTTCTAGTAATTTATAAACTATTTACTTTCTTAGGTATTTCAGTTTTATGCATTTATGTCAGTTTAATACAGAGTACAAGTTTTTACTAATTTATAAATTATTTACTTAGGTATTGGTGCAGCTGTTATGATCACTGATATTACTCACATTAAATGGAATAAAATAAACAACTTGAATTATGCAATGTTGGTATTAAGTAATTAAAAAAAAATTAACATAAAAAATGAGGGGTATGCCTTATTTTGAGTAAATTACCTCTAGCACTTAGATCAGGGACACAAACCAACTTCTCAGTACACTGCAGGTGATCCATGACTGGTGTATTAATGCAATGTGAAGTTCCTAGCTAGAGGCCTTGGTAACTTGTGCTTTGTAGACAAACATATGAAACTTTTTATTTATATCATAATTAACAGCAACCAATTGTTATATTAAACATATAAATATTTATTGGTATTACAAATTTTACATATTATTTATAAAATATTTATTGATACTACCTTACTTTTTTCATTAATTTAGTGGTTATTATTAATACGGTAGCATTTTAAAAAGATAATTGTGCCTAATAAGGTAATATATTGTGATAATCAGTGTTTTATTCTGTATTTGATTTTAAAATATTCATTTTTTTCAAATTTATTTTCATATATAGTGGATTTATGCTTGCTTTTTTATTATTCCTTTATACAGTCAAACTAACCTAACTTGAATAATTTCTAAGTCGATCTTATTTAATTTACATGCCAAATTGTTTTTTTCCATTAACAATGCAAGTCAAATTTTATCTAAGTCAAACAATTTTCAATGCCATTTTGGATTCTGTATACAGAATTACATTTTGAAAGATACTGTATGAATAAATTTTGGTGCAAGTTAATCAAATTATATTTGTATAGTTTTTTAATATGATAAAAGTGGAATATAATCACATGCATCAGAATTACAATGACTTCCAACAAAGACAGATAATAATACATATAGACCACGAACATATCAAATTCCATTACCATAGGATAGCTAACGAACGAAAGACAGTTTGTAAAATGACACTGCAACAGCCAGTTATCATAACCCACTCAATACTCGATGATTCCATGGTTTTATTGGCATTAAGAGGTAGGGACAGGTGGCATACCCTACACTGGTCCTGGGCCCAGGGCTGCTAGCCCAGCCTAGTAGACCCTTATACTGTTTTCATTCTGGATAGCTCCACCAATGAGTAAGTTAAATTTAGAGAGGACCCCGAAAAAATGGAGTATGGGAATACAAATTTAATTTGGTATGGCGCGCAATAAAGAGTGAGTAACCCAGAATAAGGGAGAACCTCATGCTGCTTTTCTAGGCTTACTCCAATTATTTTACTCTTGTGAACCCAGTCTACCTTTTACTTTGTAATAGTTTACGATTGCTTGGTTGTAGTGTGGTCTAAACAGTTGTTTAATACCCTGTGTTGCGAAGGGTATTCTGGAAAATGCTGTGGTATAAACCATAACCTTCTTGGATTTCTTGGAAAGAAGACAATTTTAATTCACAATATCAAAGCTCAAGGCAAAAACAAACTCATATTTTCTCAGTACTGAATCATGATGTATATAACCTTTATTTTTCATTCATAAATTGTTTATTTTGTTTTCATTTTGTACTTCTAATATTCTTTAATCAACATAATATCCCTTAAAAATATCTGGAAAGACACTTCTTTGTGTAGGTATTTTGAAAGTTTTGGGTACATTTTAAGGATTTGAATTTCCTAAATTTTGGAGGGAAATTGTATGACAAAATACTATGTTGTCTCAAACGAAAGTTAGACATTTTATTAATTAGCATGTTTTAATTATTGGTATTTTATTTTTATTATTTTTTTTATTTATTTATTTAGGCACACAATACATGTGCCAAGGATTGTCAATAGCGAAAATATCACTGTCCTACTTGTAGGTGACAATCCCTTACACAAGACAAACATACACACACGATGCTTTACACAAACTAAATCTCAATATGAGATTTAGGGAGTGGAATTGTTTTGGTCGTGAGAAAAAGTCCTGCAACTGGCAGGAATTGAACCCAGGACCCTGGGATTGGAAGGCAAGCATCTTAACCACCAAGCTATTCAACTCCACTATTATTATCTGTATCGGTAGGATTAAAAATATATTGGGTTACGTTGAATATAAGTACATAAAATATGCATTGATTTAAAAATATACTGTCTGTGAGGATACGAAAAACACCCCTAACATTAAATTTAAGCCCTGTGCAGACTAAATATGGTCATGACATCACATCATGACCAAATATGGTCATGACATCACATCATGACCATATATAGGCAAACACTTTTTGGGTCAGCACAAGGCTGACCCCAGAACCTCACTGTTGTTCTTGTAACCAGAACTTTAAAAACGTCCAGCGTCGCCAGTTTTGAACGGACGTGCAGAAAATTTTGTACACATAAACTAGAGGCTATTTCCAAAAAATATTCATGTCCCCTTTTTTTTGTTTAGTTTTACCCTAGGTTGCCCCTTACACCTACAAAACAAAACAAGGGTTTCAGCAAGGACTGTACATTACTGCCTACATTACCACTAATAGAACATGCCGCATGGATGGCGCGGTCGGTTAGCGCATGTTTCAATAGCGTCAACAAAAAGACTGGTGCATACACGAAGCGTTAATCGCTGAATAGAGGTCACTTTGGTATAACGTGCTGACTAGTGAGTGGTCACTCTAGTTTTTCGAAGAAAATTTGCTATCTGGACAGAGCTAAACATTAAATCTTTAAAAGGGAGCAATTCAGCTGTAGCTCAGTGGATAAGATACTCGCCTTCCAAACGGTGGTGGCTTCAGAAATTAGTCAGGGGGACGACTACAGCATCGGTCAGGGTAAAAATCCCTAGCAGGGTTCATGGGGAAAGTTTTGATTGGCTTAGTATGACACAAAATTGTGCTTTTAGGAGCACAATATTTGGGATTGGCAATCAAAATAACATTATTTTAACAGGCAGATTCATATTTTCGGTCTGAAGACCTTGTCCAGGCCTGTCTGACAGGGGGTAGGGGGATCAATTAATCTTCACTGTTTCAAAATCCCTGGGTCCTTGGTTTTGGTTTTCTCACAACTAAATAATAACTCCACTCCATGAAAATCCCACAAAGAGACTTAGCTTATAGAGCATGCTTCCATTCTGAAAGAACAAGTCACTCAGATGAGAATGTAGTTTGTAATCATAATTTTAAACTTTGAACTTTGAAATATAACATATGTGCGAAAAACAGAAACAAGTTTTTGCTGATTCACATAACAGTTTTGTTGGTAATCAGTTTATGCAAAAAAATTGTTTATGTGTCTGGTATCTTACTTATACTAATTTCCAATCAAAAGCTAGTAACTTAAAGTTATTAATATATTTAATTTTATTCTAGTTTAAATAAATTTGTTGAATAAAATTAAATAATTGAATTCGGCACCAAGACAGTATATTTCTAAATTGGGTGATCCATATTCATTGGTCTCCATGGATTCAATAATACATGAAATACAAAAAACTCTAATATATATATTTGATGGCTGGACAATAATTACGAACATAAAATTAAAACATCAAAAAACAAAATTATCAGTGATAATTTTCCTTACAATTTTAAGTGTTTAAATTTTTGCTTCATTAAACACTGTATAAACGTTAATCCTATATTTTCCCATTATAATTACTTTTGTTTGAATATTATTTACAAATTTACATGACATGGTTGTTAGGAATGCCATATCATTTTTAAAGTCACATTTTTTTTTCTAACACAAGAATTGAACATAATATTTAAACACAAATTGAACATAATAATACACTATTCTTTACACAATATGGTAACTATAATTAAAACAACTATTTTACGATTTAAAATTTAATACAGTTTGCTGAAATATTCAGCAACTGCCTATATTTGGTA
This sequence comes from Anneissia japonica, assembly GCF_011630105.1. Lineage (NCBI taxonomy): Eukaryota > Metazoa > Echinodermata > Crinoidea > Comatulida > Comatulidae > Anneissia > Anneissia japonica. The sequence continues at coordinate 1,038,874 of NW_022741034.1, forward strand.
ATACATAATTGTCCAATATTATCATAGAAATATTTTGTGTATTGAAAATTTTATTGACAGAATGTTCAATACTTGTTAATGTGCTAGTCCCACATATGTATTACGACTGTGCCCACATAATTTTCATTCATGTTTTAAATTTAAACATCCAGAATTCTTTACCCTTATGACCATTTCGAAAGTACTGACTCTTGCTTCAAGTGCATAAAAGATGAAAATATAGAGACGGGTGAATATACAGTAGATTATATAAAAATTGTCAGAATTGAATAAAGATCTCTGAAAATACTGTTCCTATATTAGAGTGCTGTGTTTCTTATAGCAAGTAAACCAAGAGTTATTATAGACAAGGCAATGAGTATTTATGTATTTAAGCTTTTAAAAATGACCCTACGTTTGGCCCAATTCAAGACAAAGCAATAAGAATTTTTTAAATAATTTTGCCTTCAAAACGGCCGTAAACTTGCTCAAATGCGCCACCACTGCAGGACTGGGTGGAGCAGACTCATGTCACCATGGTATTGTACATATCTATTAAAAATACCATCACACATTTTAAAAACGAAATATTGTGCACCTAAAAGACAAAATTTGGATATTTGCGCTATAGAATTTAAAGTACAAGCATAAAGAATGTTTTCCACTAGGTGAATTTATTCACATGAATCAAAAGTATTGGTTCATGCGCTTTCACATTTCTATCAGAGTTTTTCGCTTCAGCGAAATCAGTAGTTCGAACTGTTTTTACTTTTTGCTACGCAAAAAAATGTGCAACCAATCACAGCTCAGGAAGCAAACCAACGCTTTTGGTTCGCGAGATTGAAGTTGCCAAGTGGAAAAACAGTCTTTAAGTTCACTCAGAATTAATATAAGGTAAAGCTTGATTTTTTAGGATTGGAAAGCATTCTAGATGTATCATTTTGACATTTGCTGCAACTATTTACCAATCAAAAGAATACAGTAATATCTAAAAATATATTTTGATTCCCTGAGATGTAATCTCTGGGCTGGTCATTATTTTGATGGGCAATCTCACTGCTACAGATAGTTAAATAATTATTTATTTACTTCATCTAATAATCTTAATATAAATTTTATCAATATATGGAGAAATGAGCAGACAGAAATTTCACCAAGGGATTGACAAAGAGATATGTTGGCAGCACAAGTTCCATTTTGAGGGATGTCGCAATGAAAACAATCTAGGATTAAGAAATCCTTGAGATTAAATACAGACTATCATCTTCAAGATCTGCATATCATATACTATTGGAGCTATGTATAAAATGGATTTTAAGTACTAATCTAAATGAGATCCATCCTCAGTCTCTAGCCTTTGCCATTTAATGCAACATTTCTTCAGCCTCTTATACACTTCCTCATAGCACAACAGTACTAAAGACTGTATACCTTCAGTAGTACAACAGTCCTAGAGTCATTAGACACATCGACCAGTACAACAGTTCTACAGTCTCTTGATATCACCACAGGTCCAACAGTCTTAAAATCTCTAAATCTCCAGTAGTGCAACAGTTCCAAAGTTTATTTATAGAAACCTCCATTGCAGCAATAGCCACAGAGTACTCCACACATCTCCACTAATGCAAGCAACTATCTTAGAGATGCTAGACACTTCAGTGCAATTTAAGGGCTGAGGCATACTGGGTGGTTCATGCGAGACTAGACATTGTAGGCAGCGGTTCCGCCAAAGATCTATATCATGGTATGAATAAAACCAGTCTTGTTAGATAGCAGTTTCACTAATCTTCAAGGGCTAGTCTTGTTAAGTAGGAAACAGATAATCTCTATGGGCCAATGCAAGTGTTTTCTGGTTGGACAACAGTTTAGTGGATCTACAAGAGCATAGTCTTGGGTAGCAATTAGTAGGCCTTAACATATTTGATGGCCTACAAAGACTAATATTGAAAAAGAGCAAATAGAGGGCCTCTAAGAGGAGAGACATGTGTAGTTTTGTTGGGTAGCAGTCTCCAAGGGCCTTAACATTACATGATGGTTCACAGTGATTAGTCTTAGTGGAGAGTATTTAGTGGATCTCCAAAAGCCAGTGCAAGAGCCAAGATAAAACTAGTGTTCTTGGGTAAAAGTTAGTGGATCTTCAAGGGTCTAATGTCTTTGATAGAGCACATGAGTAGCCTTGTTGGGGAGCATTTAGCGAATCTCCAAGAGCAGAGGAATGTTTAGTCTTGTTGGGATAGACCTCCAAGGGTAAGACAAATCTAGTCTTCTTGGGTAGCAGTGAGTTGCACAACTAGGGCCACATGACACCAGTATTTTTAGTAGCAGTCATTGGATCTCCAATGGCCAAGGTAAGTCTAGTCTTTGGGTAGCAGTCAGTTGATTGCCAAGGCCTTAAACGTCTTTGGTGATCCACATAACACCAGTCTTTTTGAGTAGCAGTTGTTGGATCTTCAGTAGCAGTTAGAGTATCTTCAAGGGCCTAACGTCTTGGATAGTCAAAGAAACCAGCTATAGTGAGTAGCAAATAGTTGATTTTTAAGGGGCTAAACTTTTATAATGGTCCATGTGAAACTATTCTTGTTGTGTAGCATTCAATGGATCATCAAATATACTTGGTGCATCTGAGTTGAAAATGGAGCTACCGCCGGATTTTCTACCAGTTTTCTTTTTTGATTTTGTCCTCTTGGGTTTTGAAGAGCTGGTATCAGCAAAAATATCATCTAATTAAATAAAAAATAAAGATGCTTCAGATAATGTAAAGTTATGAGTAAAAATTATAAGTCTTTAACATAATTTTTAAAATACTGTAAAACCTTGAATTGAAGCCCACTGGGGTTAATCTCGAGATGAAGCTCATCACGAATTGAAACTCCCTCTTTAGTTTGCAAAATTAGCCTCAAAAAGAGGCCCATGGGCTTCTTTTCAAGATAGCATAGGCTTGTTCTCGAGACAGTACAGTAATTACACTGTACATAAATTTCTGAAAACAAAATAAATTAAATACAAGCTTGGTTTATAAAGTAGTTTAGATGATTTAATGCCAGTTAAATACACTCCATGATACCGATTGATGTTACTTGGCCTTATTTATTGTTTTATAGTACAAATTCACAAAATTTACAGCATTCATTTTGAAAAGAAGCCCCCCTCTTTTCTTTGCAAAAATAGCCATGAAAAGAAGCCCATCTAAAAAAGCCCATCAAAAGTTCGCAAAAATTAAAAGGAGGCGCTGGCTTCAACTAGAAGTTTTACAGACTTATTTTATTAGCCGGAAGGCGATTTGGCTCAGTGGTTGTTGAACTTAGGGTCACGCTGTCCAATCTTGGCTGGACATCCTTAGATACAGTACTTCAACTTGCATTGTTCACAGGCTGTGAAGTGGCTCAGGCTATGTTTCAGCCTTTAGGTGCCAGTATTTCATTGCATATAAAAAATAGCACTTAGTAACCCTTTGCCTAGAAGTGGCTTTCAATCCTTGTTTGGGATTATAAACTTAACTTAATATAACTTAATCTTATAAACAATTTTCATGCAACATCAACAGCAACAATAATAATAATAAATTATAAATACAATTTAAAGTCTACCTCCTTGTACTCCTTTAGATAGTGGATCAGTTTTTTTCTTTGATTTTTTCTCCTTGGATTTTGAATTTGGAATGTCTGCAAATATATCAGTAGTGTCAGCAAACAGGTCGGTGTCAACGCGAACTGTTTTCGATTTTGGTCGTTTGCTATCCTTCTTTGGACTTGTGAATAGTTCATCTTCAGCGACCTTTAAGAAAACATTTTTATAATCATATCATTATCATAATTATTTTATTGTTTAAAAAAGCAATACATACAAATAGCTAAAGATTATTTGTTTGTTGATTTAACAAGTTCTTGTAATCTCGAAATCGTCGATAATGGCAGTATAATAGAGGCAGTATCTAGCAAAAAAAAAAAGATCAATTAATCAATCAACTATTAATCAGCCAAGTGTTTCTAGAGCTCCTCATGAGGGCAGTATAATAGAGGCAGTAGATCTAAAAAAGATCTATTAATCAATCAAATATTAATCAATCAGCCTCATGAGGGCAGTATAATAGAGGCAGTAGATCTCAAAAAGATCTAATAATCAATCACCTGTGTGTTTCTAGAGCTCCTCATCGGAGCTAAAAACATATGATTACAAGAAGTTTTACTTCATCAGAAAACCTCTGATCAAACATCTGACAGAAATCTGAAAGCCTTCAAGTGTCCAAGCACTTTGTACAAGTGCAAGTGGTACTAAATTTAAATTTAGTAATTAAGAAACTGCCAATCACATTATAACCATGTAAAGTTATTAAAAATAAACACTCAGATTAAACTACAAATATCTTTAAATATCATTAATAACTATTGAAAATTTAACACATAACTGTATCAATACATTTAAAAACTGTGACAGAACTGTGATTAAACAAACAATAAAATAGACTCACCCTCATTGGTGGTTTGTCTTTACTTTTGCTAGGTGATGAGAACAAGTCCTCCTCAATTTCAATATCCACCTTTGCTGCAGCTTTATTTAAAGAAATATCAAACTTGATTAATGTTTTTTGCTGATTTAGATATGTCTGAGTCAAGCATACAGCAGTGAGACAAAAATCTGATCCAAATTTGATCAAACATATGTTTACTGTATAAATCACTTCAAAGCTCTGTCCAAACTATCAAATTTACCTCTTGTATGCCCATATATAGTCATGACATGCCCATATATGGCCATGATGTGATGTCATCATGACCATATTTAGGCATGTCACATGTTTTTGTCAAATAAAATTTTATAGTCTGGTTTTAGGCACCTAACTTTTTTTCTATAAGATATTTTCATTCTTTGAGATTTTTGGTTTATCAAGGTGAGTACTGATGAAATTGACAACATCCCTCAAAGTGTTTGTTAACAAGTTCGCTGCCAGAGGGACGCGAATTTACATCTGACAGAGTTCACTGAGGGTGCCAAGGACATGATTTCATATCCACCACTGTCTAAACATACTACTACTGTATTGCACATAAGCTTGCTGACACTGGCCACCAGAAAGCTAACTCTTGTCTTTGGAGCTTCAGGGAAGGACCCGGTAGTAATGATTTAAAAATAAATATGCTATGTTTTTTTATGTTTCATTACAGTTGATGGGAATGATTTTCATTATAGTGGCGCCTTGGCGTGTGGAATGAAACTAAAAAAAGTTTGGCAGTCAACATGTTTAAAGATACTAAGGCTATGTTCTCACACGGCAGCTAACGGTTAGCAGGATCCGAATCCTGCTAACCATTAGCTGCCGTGCGTCCATAAGAGAAAATCCTGATCCGGATACCAAGAATATGATGATTGAATCACTAGCCAATAAGAAACTGGAAATTGTAAACGCGTATGTGTGATTGGTTGATGATAGAAACGTGTCACTTGCTAACCGATAGCGATTGCTAACCGTTAGCGGTATCCGGATATTGCTAACGGTTAGCGCTAACCAATCGGGCGTTCTCACACAGGTGCTAACGGTTAGCGCTAACGGTTAGCTCTAGATCCGGATACTAGGGCTCTCATGAGAACCAGGCTAAAGTTATGTTTAAGAGGTTGGAGTTTCTACCTGCTTTACTTGGACTGCTGAACAAATCCTCATCCACATCAATCCTGGATGCTATCTGCTTCCTCTTGTCTGAAATTTTAGTACTGCTTCCGAAAAGATCATCATCCTCGTCATTGTCTTTTTCTACTTTTTTCTCCTGTGAATTTGTGATTGATGATGTAGAATTGTCTTTCAACGAACTAACAGGCTTTTCAACAATAGGTGGCGCTCCAAATAGATCATCCTCCTCTAGATGGTTCGACTTGCTTGAGTTGTTACTGTTAGAGGCAGGGCTTGCACTAAATAAGGGATCATCTTGTAAAAGCTGTGTTTTTGAAATGTTTGATTTCACTGGAATTTCATCATCGGGCAGCGGAGGTGGGCTTCGTGACAGCGGGTCAACTTGGCTATCATTGAATAAGTCATCGACACCTGAAATGTCATTAGATGTCTTTGAGCGTACTTCAACCTTTGCGTATGTGGATTTAGAGCCCTTTACGGCCTCGTATGATTCATAAGTTTCACTGCCTTGGCTATCTATATCTGGTAATGGCTGGTAAGTTGTTGCAAAATCCATGTCATTGCTAAGGTCTGGGGGTAGTGCAGGCGGCTCTGTAGCATTGGATTTTGCTTCTCTACGATTTCTTGATGGAGGCCTACGCCTGGAACCAACCTTCACTCGGTTCTGTAAATAGAAAAATAATTTAAATATTAAATACATAGATGATAATACTAATCTTCAAGGTATATACAAGTCAACAAAATTTTGAGCAATTTTAATAAAACTAATTCACTCAAGAAAAACCATAGTAATTCAAGAATTTCGAGAATTAATACAGGTTATGACGTTATACCCTGTTGAAACACTGGTTCTATTCAGATAAGCAAGTTAACCAAGGTTTGGCCCAGTTATTACCTGGATAGGAGACCACCTTAGGAAAACCAGGTGCTGCAGACCTGAGTTGTGTGGTACAAGGGGGAGAAGGAGGGGGAGGGGAGGATCTCAGCAAAAAATACACAGCAGGATTTTTTACTCTTAGATAAAAGACTCCACTACTTAAGTTAAAATTATAAGACTTTAGTTTACAAATATAACTGGGAGAGCAATAAATTTCTAATGAACATGTTACTCAGTAAACTGTTCAACAACAGGGTACTAAATAACCTGTTCAACAACACATTACACAGTAACCTGTTCAACAACACAGTAACCTGTTCAACAACAGTTTACTCAGTAACCTGTTCAACAGCAGTTTACTCAGTAACCTGTTCAACCACACAGTAACCTGTTCAAAAACAGTTTACTCAGTAACCTGTTCAACAACAGTTTACTCAGTAACCTGTTCAACAACAGTTTACTCAGTAACCTGTGACTCACCTTATTCAAACTAGGTAATGTGTTAGCTTCAGCAGGCTGGTCAAAGGTGAGTGTGTCTGACTCTGGTTCCTTGATGACAGGAGCTGCTCCTGGCCTCATTCTACTTGGATCAATAGTAACGTTGGCCTAAAGGTACAATAGTAATATTTATATTAGTATCACATATTAATGGAAAAAATAGTGACAAGTTAAGAACATAAAATTTTCATGGAATTTACATACTCTATTGCACTTTTTGTCTAAACTTTAAAAAACAATACATTATTATTACTAATTTACATTTATAAGACATGCATATATTATATATATATATATATATATATATATATATATATATGTATTAATAATTTTAATTAATTTAATTAATATTATTTAAAATATATACTGTTATAATTAATTTGTGTTTTTGTGGGGATGGGAAGAGGGTGAGAATAGAGAGAATGAAAAGATAAAAGGCAGAAATGAATATAGAAACAAAAAAAAATGAAATGAAAATATAAAAATTGAAAAAGTTCTTCATTTTATTCACTTACTTACTATCAGATTTTGGTCTGTCAAAGCATTATTTGATCAAACATTATCCGACACAGTGGTCAAAAAATCTTGTCTATACATGCATTTTATAAGGTGGAAAATACTTAAACAAACATGTCTGGTAAATATTGAGTCTGACATTTTTTTTTTATAATTAAAATTACAAAAATGTCATCATTTACAGCGCAAAATGCCAAAGGTCTCTAAATGATTACCATTTTAAAACAGTTTTATATTTATGATCAGAAAAAGGAAATAGATAACATTTGAAAAATTGAACTTTTAGAAGGAGGATGATGATTGGTTGAGCTGGTTTAATACACGATTTGAATTTTGAATTTATTATTTGGAAGCTAGACACTGTATTGTAAAACATACACAGAATATTTATGCATAAAATAATTATGGTTACAGTTAAGGCTTATATCAGAGCTTGCTCCGCTAATATGTTATAATTTAAAAAAGGATGCAATGAAAGGTATATAACCAATAACAATAGAGTAAATATATAAAACATGATTCAGGTGCTGTATAGAAAAATTGCTGTAGACATTTAGAAGAGGAATGCAAATCAACAAAAAACAAAATCAGACACTTGCATTAAAAAGAAGCAATTAAAATATGGTACAATTCAAAAATGAACCAATCAGACCACTGCAGAATATCAGTAAGCCAATCAAAAGTGCAAATCAACAATAGGTCAATCAGAAACAGTTGTATGAAAACAATTTATGCCAATCAGAAAACAGTGCAAAAAAAAAAACAAAAAAAAACTTCCAACAAGTTGGAGCCTATCAGATGGAAGACTTTAAGGGATGCTTTCGATTTATTTCTATCAAGAATGTTTAGTTCATATCAAGCAAGCAATCCACATGCCATGCGGTGACAGACCTTGCCCGCGCTCCGGCGCCCCACTGACTTTCGCTGCCTCCTTGAACGTGGCTTTGGTACAGGTGGTGGTGGAATAGGAGGCATTCTGGGCTTAGACTGTGACCGACGATTGTGCTTGGGCTGTTTGTGCATAGGCTTAGATTTGGCAAATTTGGAGAAAGGTTTAGGAAGCGTGGTTTTACCGGTATGGTTTTTAGGCTTTTTCCCTTTCTTTCCAAAAAGTCTGGCATAGAAAGGCTTAGGAGATGTACACAAGGTTATAGTGGTTCGATTGTGGGCAGAGAGGTTCTGAGGAGAAGCAAAATGCAAACAATCATATGATGTAAATCATATTTTCTTTAAATTCCTGCTGATAGGTCTGTTAAAATTCAATTTAATCCAATCTCATTGCTGCATAAGCCAACAAGGGTAATCATCTGCCCAAAACAATACCGTAGTTCCCTGAGCATAAGTCAATCTCCCTATCTTTAGAGAACTTTTTATTTTATAGGTATAAACTCACTGCCTTGGGAACAAAGAATAAAATAAATTGCATAAAATTTAGCAACAAATGTACTAGTTAGGCCTAGTCTTAAGGCCTGTTTAAACTATGACGATAACGATCAATGATAAATAGCTAAAAGCAGTTGTTCATATAGAAAAAAAAGAAATAAGGGAAGTTTTCACACTAGCACGATTCGATAACGATTTATCATGTATATGATAAAAAAATAATTTTACAAATTAAATCAAATGACATTAAATCATGAGAAAACGATGAAATCATAGTAGTAAAAGGCTATTGTTTATCAGGCTTATGCCATAGGGTTGAATTTTAGTGAGGTCTAGGCTACTTAGGTTAGACCTCAGACTCATGTTATTGTTTGCATTTTCTGGTCCTCGGGTATAAGGCCACCCAATTTCATGTTCAAGGAAGGTGGGCTTATACAAAAGAAACTACGGTATGTTATAAAAGCTCTAATCTCTCAACCAACTTGAGTTTCTTAAAGTGCAACCTCAACAGAGAAATGGAAACTATAAATTGCTTGTCTGTTGTAAATAATAAAATAAAAAAATATTAAGTATCATCCACATAAACATTAATATAATAATTATTACTACAAATTTTTTTACAAAAATAAACTTTTTTTGGTAAAAAATATCATTAATAAAAATTCGTAAGCGCACATTAATTTGATTTCAAAACACTCAATAACGAAATATGAAAACAATGCAAGAGATCTAAATAAAAAAAAAATAAAATAAAATAAAAATAAAAATAGAGAAGCAATAGCATGAATGGAATAGAAAATAGGATATAGAGAGACATACAGATTATTAAGACTGAGAAGAGAGAGGGCCATTTAAGCATTAAATTATTATTTTTTAACTTGATGATTATTAATTAATCATAAAAGATATATCCTTGAACCTCACTCTTTGGGTTAATTTTTAATGGATATTATTGTGTATAAATCATATTTGACTGAATAAAGAAAAGATATATAATTCATTTTGCTACCACAAAATATATTTCATTTTAGTTTAGAATTTATGCTACTTATTTTTGTTACAATAGATATATCAACATTTATAAGGTAGGCTTAGGGATGGAGGATTTTTTAATTTTTAAGGTATGTTTAATAGTTAATGATTATCTATATGGTTTATTCAGTTAAAGATTTATCAAATAGACACTAAGTACAATTATTAATGTATGGTTGATTATGCATAGACCTACTTTTACTGAATACTTATTTATGCAAATTAATACTAATTTATGCTAATGAATCATATTTTAAGCTGTATTTCACACCTGCATTTTCTCAATATAACTCTGTCTTTTTGCAGGTGCCTTGACAGGTTTGATAACAGGTGGCTTCACTGATTTAAAACCAGGTGCGCTGAATGTTGATGATTTGGGGGAAAACAAATCGCCATCTTCGGGAGGACTTCCGAACAAAGGCTACAAAATTACAGGTGGTGAGAGAAGAAAATGCATGCAAACTTAATAAGGTGACATATGCAAATGAGCATTGAAAGACAGTGAAAAAAAAATAACACAGCTGAAACAATTTAGACACAGCATAATGTTGGCGGTGATTACGACAAAAATAAAAACTCATCATATTTACCTGAATTGTTCATTACCATTATAAACATCAACACCAATACCATCACCACTATCACGTTTACTGTACACCATGATCACCATCATTGATCATGATCAGACTCTTGTCTCTACCACCACCACCACAACCATCAATATCATTATATACTATTATACTGTACCATTATAATCATCATCAATACCATCACCACTAGCATCATCACCATTATCACCTTTACTGTACACCATGATCACCATCACTGATCATGATCAGACTCTTACCTCTACCACCAGCACCACAACCATCAATATCATTATATACTATTATACCATTATAATCATCAACACCAATACCATCACCACTAGCACCATCAACATTATCACCTTTACTGTACACCATGATCACCATCACTAATCATGATCAGACTCTTACCTCTACCACCACCACCAACACCACCATCAATATCAAAATATACCATTATACCATTATAATCATCAACACCAATACCATCACCACTAGCACCATCACCATTATCACCTTTACTGTACACCATGATCACCATCACTGATCATGATCAGACTCTTGTCTCTATCACCACCACAATACCATAATTAGTTACATGGTACACCACTACTTTCTTCATCATTCTCATTACACCACTACCATCATCATTACCTTTACAAAATGATCACCACCACCACTACCACCACCAACATCATTGATGATGATCGGACTCTTGCCTCAACCACCACCACCACCACAACCATCCCTACCATAAATAGTTAGACAGTACACAATCACATTCTTCATCATCTTCTTTACACCACTACCATCACCATCATCACCATTACCAATACCATCTTTAAATTGCATCTCTACACCATCACCATCATAATATTTACAATCATAATCTTTACAAAACCACCACAATCATTTTCATCATAATCCTCTTCATCTTGTCATCACTATTTTTTCTGTTTATACAACCACCACAATAATCATCATTTCATCATCACATACCACCATCATTAATCTGCTGTTGATTTTAGAAACAAATCAACAAAAATACAAATTTCCAAGTGCACTTACATCTCTTTGTTTAGGAGCACTGATGCCATTGGCTGTTGGTCGGTCTGATGATACACTTGAAGAAATGCTTACAGTATCACCTTCCGTTTCCGACGCCTTCCCAACATTTAGAGGATCCACAGTCCCAAACATAGAAGCGCCACCAACTGGCTTCTTTTTTACAGGAGAATGATCAAGATTAGAATTTAGAAATTATTTTCTTTATGAACTCTGACCTTGCAAATATGAAAATATTTATAATCAAAACTAACAGTAATTTTAAGTTATGTTCTTACAGACCCTGTTACTTAAAATAATAAACATTTTAATGTAATAATAATAAGTTGAAATTATATTACTTATAAACTGACCTTCAAAAGACAAAACCAAAATAACAAGTAATAAATAATTGTTATTTTCAATCATCAACATGGGCATGATCATATGATTATGATCATCACCGCTATCATTATCACAAACACTATCATTTGATATCATAAATCATCATAATAATCAAGATCATCATAAAAAATTATCCTTATGAATATGATCATCATGTATGATCATTATCATTTTAATGAAAAAAAAAACCATTTAAATAAAAATACATTTAGCTCTGCACTGAAAAAAGCATGCTTACCGAACATTAATTCAAAATGAAATGTCAGAGTCAATTTTTAAGAGCATCACAACACCATTTAAGACAAATAAAATCATACCACTTTCCTCAGAAATTATTAAAACTAATTTTGAGGGACAAACATGATGTTTTTGCAATAGAATCACAATGACAGTATGAAGCGAAACATCTTTTCATTTTATGATTGTAAAGCAATGGAAGTTTCACATAGACATAATATGTTGATAGGATAATGCATGGATATATAACAAACCGTGCATGAACGATAAATATGATGAAGATATTGATGCACAAATAGACGTGCATAAAATGTGATAATTATTTCTTATGTTCAATTATCATTTAACTACAACATACGACAGTAAGATGGCAACAGAAACTGCAGGATTCTGTATAATGCAATTTTTAAAATCAAGAATATTGTACCTGATAGCTTTGCTTGGTAAAGAAAAGTAAATTAGAAAAAAAAACAAATATATTGTTCTAAAAAAAAACAACAAAACTAATTAACATTGTAATTAATATAAAATCCACCTGTAATTCTTTATAAAATTACCCAGGTGAGAA